>NW_009647572.1:3521717-3622764 GCF_000708025.1 Charadrius vociferus | reverse complement strand
TTGGTTCCTCAACCACTTGGAGAAGGAAGTTGTCCTCAATGCAACCCAGGAACCTCCTGGATTGCCTATGCCTGTCCGTGTTACCCTTCCAACAGATGTCAGGGTGGTTGAAGTCACCCATGAGGACCAGGGTCTGTGAACATGATGCCGCCCCTATCTGTCTATAGAGGGCTTACATCCACTTGGTCTTCTTGGTCAGGTGGCCTGTAGCAGACTCCCACTGTAATGTCCCCTGCTCCTGATTTCCCTTTAATCCTGACCAATAGGCTCTCAGTTGGCTCTTTATCTATCCCTAGGCTGAGCTCCATGCATTCCAGCTGCTCGTTAACATATATAAGGCAACACCACCTCCTCATTTCCCTTGCCTGTCTCTCCTGAAGAGCCTGTAGCCTTCCATGGCAGCACTCCAGTCATAGGAGTCATCCCACCAAGTTTCCACAATATCAATGAGATCATAGCCTTGGAGGTATGTGCACATCTCTAGCTCCTCCTGTTTGTTCCCCATGCTCTGTGCGTTTGCATAGAGGCACTTCAGCCGTGCCTTTGCTGAGGCTGACTTGGCTGGAGCAGCTGTAATTACTTTGTGCTGCTCTCCTAGGCGGCAGTCCTTTTATTTGAAAAAATAAGCCCAAGAACTTCTGTTTTCTCCTATGAACTAAAAAAAAAATCACAGTAGTCTTTAATAAACTACATATTTTTAACTTCCCTTTCTGGTTGTGTTCACACACACAGCCATTCCCATAATTATAAGCAGATTTACTTCATGAAATTATCCTTAATCTAGGAGTAAAATCGATTTTCAGAATTAATTAGATGCATGTAAGGACTGAATTAGCTGATAATGAAATAAATTGACTTGTCTGAAAGTGATTTGGATGACTGGTGTTGAAACAAGCAAACTAACCCTGCTGTCTTTTGACCGAGGAATTTTTTCTCAGCACTCTAACCCACTGAAATTGATGTTTTGAGTTCAGTATTTTATATTGTCTATGGCAGCAATAGGTTGGCGTGGTTGCTTATTTATGTTGCATATTTATGTTTAAAGACTTCTATTGCACATGAAGAGCGAGATGAGTGGTGCAATTTTTTCTTCATTATTTCTTACTAATAAGAGGAAAGACCAAAGAGGCCGGTAAAATACCAGAAGATGAAACTCAGATCTAACATGAGAACTTTTAGTAACATCAGAAAGCTCATTAAAAAGGTCTAAAATTTGAAGATCTTTAGATATTAAAATTTAGATGTTAAAAAGAAAGATATTCTAATTGTAAGCATTGTTAGACATTGGAATAGATTTGCTAAAATAAATTATGAAGTCTTACTATTTGGAGGGGTTCAGTATCAGTCAAAAAGACACCTTTTGAGATGATTTAATATGGTAGATCTGGTAGGATCTACCAAGATCAGGTAGGGAGAAGTATCAGGTAATCAGTCACTCTATTGTAGTGTTCTTCACAATAAAAAAAACCCAGCAGGTCATTTGCTGTATTTAAAAGGATTAAAACTAACGTACATGGGAAAATCAAAAGTGAAAAAATGGAAGGCATGTTGCTCTCCACATTAGGAGTACATATGTCTTGTGTCAGGTCTCAGACAGGCTGGGACTCGGACATGAAGAGTCTAGATAATTAGAGATTTGACAAAAAAGGTGTTGTCACAATAGGGATAGTGCCAAACCAAGAAAATGCAGCCATTGAGGAATTTTATGAACAACTAATACAATCAGCCAGATATTAAAACATGGAGTATTTGTTCAGAAAAGGGTTTTTCAAACATTGTTTAACATTACTGGGTGGGAAAGAAGTTGGGAATCAGTTGAGGTCTGTACGTGTATGTTCCTGTGCAGGTAAGCCCTGCTCTCCCTTTCCTAGATGGTGAGAATTCCCTTCACTTTTCCCCTAAGACTGTCCACATTTCTGCCACGAAGTTATAGCTGTATGATGATGTCTACACTGGACAATATTTTCCTGGCACCTCATTTATACCACGTGAAGTTTCCTTTTTCTGTTTCAGATCCTCTGGTTCCCTCCCGAGTTGTATCCCAAGCAGTTTTCTAGTTATGCCATCTCCTTTCCCTAGATATATCTATTTCTTTTCATCACAATAATGCCAAAGCAGACCGAGATCACTTTGTCATTCCGACAAAATAGCCATAGACCTAATACCTGCATCCTCCCTTTTTCACAGTGTCCCAAGCTTCGTCTCTGGGATGCTCTTACCACATGTCTTCTCCACGTCTCAGGCTCCCGATCCTTGAATCCCAAACTGACCAAGTGACCGTATTCTCCCCACCCCTACTCAACCGACTTCTTCTCTGCAGCAAGCCTGTGTAAAGGACAGATAAGGAGACCCTCCAGTATCATGAACTGAATGAATAATTTCCTTAAATGTGCTTTTGAAGACCAGTAAGCTAAGCTAGAAGGTTGCATGGTTAATTTAGAGTATTTTTGATGTACAATAAGCATAATTTCCTTATCAGAGAGAAGGACATGAGAGGGAGAACCAGGAGCAGGGTGCATAGAGGCTGCTAGACCATTTGAGTGGGCAAATGGTGGTGACACAGAGAGATATGAGGTGAAGGGAGATCCATGCAGGATTGATGCAAGGATGATCAGCCACTGATTTGTTTTTAATTTTTCTTTTTATGACCTAAGTAATAGAACAGGAGTGTATATGGGCTGAAAAACCTATTTGTCTCTGTGTTCTTACAGTGCTGTTTACCATGCAAAATTAAGTCATTTGAGAGCTAGTTCATTTTTAAAAAATAAATTTATATGGAGAAATTGAACATTTCTTGAATTAAATATATACAGAGTGCACTGAATAAGAGTTTTTATTGTGGCTTTTTTTTCCCTCTTCTGATGCAATTTCTTGAGATGACTTGAAAATGACTGCTTCAGGTGGTTTCGGATTGTTATTTTCAGACATCCTTTTGGTTCCTTTTCTCTGAATGTGCTGGATATTTTATGTTATGATCTCTCACAGGCTTGTGCAGGGACATAAAGATGGAGTAATATAATATTGTAGCTCATCTGCAAGTAGGGGTAAGGCTTTCAGATATATCTCTCTTAGGCAGCAGTTCTTTCAGATGGTTCAGTTAATAAGACAACTTTTTTCCACTCAAAAGGTGGAAGCCTAAACCCTTGCTCCTATTCCACCCTTTGCAACAGCACAGGTCTTCATCAGTGAACAAGTTCATCTCACTAGACTGGCAGAAATCTAACCCAGAGTGCTGGAAGTGAATAGATTTCCACTCTCTTTAGCTTCAGCAACTACCTAAGAAGTCAGACAAGCATGAGAGGTGTTGCAGAAACGCCTAGAGGGAGAATGACACTGCCCAGCTGGAGAGTATCGCTTGAAGAAGGGGTGACAGGGCCACCTTCCAGCAGCATTGGTTATTATACAGTATCCATGATCTCATCAGCTGTGCAGGTTTTTTTGACCTTTGCAAAGACTTCCTATTATGTTTTATCACTGTTAAAAAGTCTGAATCTCGTTTGCAGAACTCACTGAGGAATGATTCAAATAGTCAGAATTAGATGGTAGCTTTTGCTCCAGTTAAAAATGTGAATCACAAGAAATGTACCCAGAAAATAGGGCAGTAAGGGTGTTTGAGAAGTCATGAAGTCCATCCTCATGGAACCATAGAATAGTTTGGGTTAGAAGGGACCTTTAAAGGTCATCTAGGCCAACCTCCCCTGCAATGAGCAGGGATGTCTTCAACTAGATCAGGTTGCTTAGAGCTCCATCCACCTGACCTTGAATGTTTCCAGGGATGGGGCATCTACCACCTCTCTGAGCAACCTGTTCGAGTGTTTCACTACCTTCTAAATCTTCCCTCTTTTAGTTTAAAACCATTACCCCTTGTCCTATCGCAACAGGCCTTGCTAAAAAGTCTGTCCCCATCTTTCCTGTAGGCCCCCTTTAAGTACTGAATAAGTACTCAATAAGGTCTCCCCTGGAGCCTTCTCTTCTCCAGGCTGAACCACCCCAACTCTGTTAGCCTGTCCTCATAGGAGAGGTGTTCCATTCCCCTGATCGTTTTTGTGGCCATCCTCTGGACCCGCTCCAACAGGTCCATGTCTGTCTTATGCTAAGGGCTCCAGAGGTGGATGCAGTACTCCAGGTAGCATCTCACAAGAGCAGAGTAGAGGGGCAGAATCACCTCCCTCAACCAGCTGGCCATGCTTCTTCTGATGCAGCCCAGGATACGATTGGCTTTCTGGGCTGCAAGCGCATAGTGTCACTCATATCCAGCTTTTCATCCACCAGTACCCCCAAGTCCTTCTCAGCAGGCTGCTCTCAATCCCTTTATCCATCAGCCTATATTGATACCAGGGGCTGCCCTGACCCACGTGCAGGACCGTGCACCTGGCCTTGTTGAACTTCATGAAGTCACATGAACCCACTTCTCAAGCCTGTCCAGGTCCCTCCTTGCACTCCCTCCCATCCCTCAGGTGTGTCAACCACACCACTCAGCTTTGTGTTGTCCACAAACTTGCTGAGGGTGCACTTGATCCCACTGTCTATGTCATGGATTAAAATAGTACTGGTCCTAGTACAGAACCGTGAGGGACACCACGTGTCACCAGTCTCTATCTGGACATTGAGCCATTGACCACTACCCTCTGGATGTGACCATTCAACCAGTTCCTCATCCACCAAACAGTCCATCCATCAAATTCATCTCTCCAATTTAGAGAGAAGGATGTTATGGGAGACCATGTCAAAGGCCTTACAGCAGTCCAATAGTCAACATCCATAGTTCTTCCCTTGTCCACTGATGTAGTCATTCCGTCACAGAAGGCCACTAGGTTGGTCAGGCAGGGCTTGCCCTTGGTGAAGCCATGCTGGCTGTCTCGCATCACCTCCCTGTTCTCCATGTGCCTTAGCATACCTTTTGGAGGATCGCTTCCATGATCTTCCCAGGCACAGAGGTGATGTCTAAAGCAGGACCAGAACGGATGAAATGTGCTTTTCTTCTCATTCATAGTTTATCTAAAGCATCCATTTCCTTCTTCCTTTCTCTACTTTTACTTCTCCCCCTTTTCTTGTAGGTACAACTTCAATCAAGTGATCTTTTTCCTCGTACTCTTAGTCTGCCCTTCCTCCCTCTCCGAACTTAGTCACACTGGCATGGTACTTCAAAGTGTGAACATTTGCTCATCTTTTCACAAACCCTTTCTCTTCCCTTTTCTCCCTCATGCTGTTTATATATTAATGGTCCACACTCAGCTTGTGACTGAGAATAAAAAGTTTATTGGTCGCCACACCTGACATGCAGTCTGTGCATCTTTTTCTGCTCAGCCAGAGATCTGAAACCAGATTCATAATAGATTGCATCAGAAGTGCCATTATAAAGCATATTTGATAGGTGTGAGAAACAGACGTTCACTCAGTATAATTAATAGTCCTGGCAGCATTAAAAATGCATGCCATGAAATGCCGAAGTGGTTTGTACCATCATTTGAGTCTTAAGGTGGAAAGAATCAGCTGCCTGTGATATGGCTGCTTGAGGCCATTGTTCTTCTGTGTTCGTATTTAAGAATGTACAGAAGGTGCCATCAGGTTTGTGGCTCAGCCATTCCAGGCTCTGAGCAAATACGTGATTCTTGCCTTTTCAGTCTGAAATTACTTCTTTTGATCTAGCAATATGTAGATTTTTACATGGTGTTGTGCTTTAAAATATCAAAGAAAGCAGACCATTTTCCAAAAGCTTTGCCTTTCTTTCTGGTTGCTCTTTTTTGCTTCTTTGAAAGGCTTCTCTTCTCATTACATGAATTAGTTTTTAAAAATGAAGTTGCCTGACCATACGTGTCGCAGCATAACAGTGCCTTCTGGGCCTGCTCCTGTCCCCAAAGGAAACAGTGATATTTTCCCCAAACTTGAATTGGAAAGGGAATTTACTTTTTATCTGTAAGCAACTTTCTGCTAGTGCTGTAATCCAGTCTATATCTATGAATATGGAACAATAAAAAAGATACCTGCGAAAGTATTGTTTTACATATATGTGATATTTTAACACTGACATAATTTACATTCTTTAGTTACATAGATAGATTCTTTCTTCTCTTTCAGGTTTTATAAAACCTGCCTAATTTAGTCTAAAATGTTTTATAACCAAAGGCAAGAATTTTAAGGGGATGAATACAAAATCATAATTTGATTTAAGCACATTCATCTGTTATATTGCCAGTTTATCCCTTGATCTGTGAAGACTTTTTAAATGTAGAATTACAAGACATGTAGCGGTTTTTTATAGGCAGCACAGGTACTATTGCAAAATGTTGGGATTTTTCCATCCTTAACCGTTGCTTTTGGAAGTTTTTAAGCTAAAAAGATTCAGCCATCTCTAAAGATCATATTAGGAAAACTGTGTTTGTTTCCCTTGTATTACAAGATTCCTGCAGTCATAATTCCAGATCTCTGGCATGTCTAGGAGTTGGAGCAAGGCTCTGAACTGGAATGGAAAGTGGACCTGGGAGCAGTCATGTACTACCTGGCTTTCCCCATGCGTTTGCTTACAGTTGACCACACTATCAGTTCAGTCTCAAGAGACACCTGTGTTGAGCTGTGCTGTCTAAAAATTTTATCTATAAGGAGAATGCACCATTTTCTCACAGTGCCATTCTATACCTAAAATGCATATTTGCTGTTTTCGCAGAAAAAAACAGTTGCATCCTGGACTTGTTGAGCAGAATTTTCCCATAGCATTCCACCTTTGCTCCTATTCTTGCTTTTTTCGACCCCAAAGAGAAGTCTTTACCTGTTGAGGAGATAAAAAAGGGAAAGCAGTAGGGGTGGGCAGACCCTGTAACCTGTACATTAGCATCTGCAAACGGGGGATAAAGATTAAAAAAAATAGTTTGTTGTCAAACCTGTTTGCAATTTACTCACCTTTAAGTGCTTGACTTTACAGACTTAAATTATTTTCGATGTGTGGCTTTTTAAAAATTTTATTTGGGAGGACAGAGAGTTAACGTATTACATATACCTAAGAGTGAAAGGAAGCACAGAAATATGTTCTGGAAACAATGTAATTCTCAGCTGTGATCTCCAACATCAGATTTTCTTTGTCTGATACAATAAAGATTCTTTCCAAATGTATAAAACAATCGGAGCTGATTAGGCTATAAGTTAAGAAACACTTAATATTTGGATAGTTGTTTTGCATCTGGACCTTTTCAATGAGAATTTGTTGGCCTCTGTGAAATAAGTTGGTGTCACTGCATTCCTAAAGGGCATATCTTCAATTCACTATTACCTCCATCAAATAATTTACAATGTCAGTGGAGAAGGCAAAAAAGGTAGTTTTACAGGGACGTAGTTTAAATTACTTTTGTTCTCAGAGGGCAGGAATGAAGCAGGAGTCAGTGAAGGAAGGCATTCTGTTATCTGTACTGCTCTAGTTTTGTTGATGCATATAAAGCTTGATTTTACAGGGCTCACTATTTAGCCTTCACATTTTGAAGGCACTTTCAGTTTGCCTACTAATCAAGAAATTATTCATTTCAAACTTTTTTTCAGAGGAAGGAAACAAAGGTTATGGACCCGTTTTTGAGGAGCAACCCATTGATACCATCTACCCAGAAGAATCTTCAGATGGACAAGTCTCAATGAACTGCAGGGCTCGAGCAATTCCTTTTCCTACTTACAGGTAATTCTCGTTTTGATTTTCAGGTCTTATGTATTTTATTCAGCAAGTGTTTCAGGTTGTGTTATAAATAATTGACTGTCTTAACAGGTCCATTGAAAGTCTTCAAGGCAGGAAAAAATGGGGAGATTTGCAATTTTTGAGTAAAAATCAACCTTGACTCAATTTGCCAAAATGTCTGGATGGTGTTGAAAGCAGTACATTCCTTCTGTGTTAAATGTTTTCAGCTTTTGAAAGGAATACCGATCCAGATGCAAAACAAAAAAACAGTGACCCTTAAAAAATAATTAGGAGTCTATCTTTCTAGCTTAGGCTAAGGATGACTGAGGTTCAAGTCCTTGTTCTTCTTGATTCAGAACAGATTTTGTCCTATTTTACTCTGAAAGAAGAAGGACTGTTTGTTGAATCAGAATATTCTACATCCTATGTTGTTATGGCATCCACCATATTGGAGAGAGACGCTCATGATGTGTCAGCTATGCTACTGAAGACATGAAAAACATTCTTCTCGGAAAATGTTTCAACTAGTTTTAGTGGAGGTTCGCACATGACCTCTTGCACAATAACTGCCTTATTAGCAGGGCAATTCTTCTTCATTGTGAGATTCAGGGCACCCATATGAGTTTGCCTGCTATTATCTGCTCATTATGCACAGAAATGTACTTAAGATTGTCCCTATTAAGACCACGACTAATTTACAGCCTAGTCACGGGCAGAAAACTGCTGTCATCATACTAAGGGAGAGATGCAATTTCTTGCCAGCAGGAGACATCCATTTCATTAAATTATTCTATGACCCTATGATCTGCCCCCAGTACTCACTTGTGTTCCTAGACTCTGACTTGTAAGACAGCAAAAGCAGTTGAGTCTGCTGGCCATTCTTTTAAATGTTACAATATTGTGGTCAACTATGGTATTCTTCCATCAAAACAGCTTAACTAGTCTTCATTGCCTTTTTAAAAATATGCTTACAGGTTGTCTACATACATAGAACCACCTATGATTGAAGGATTTGAAGGGAAGCTGGAATATCGCTTTTAAATATGATCCCTGTCCCTAGTATCTTTACAAGTTTTTCTACATAGAATTTTGCTGTTGCACTTGTTTGCTCTCCACATGCTTGGAAAGGTCTGAAAGTGTACCGGATTCAATACCCTTCTGATACGCTTACCCATCACTTCCAGTCTGTCCAGAGACTCCCCCGCCCTTTCTGCAAGACTATGTAAATATACCATATATAGAGTGATTACAGGTTCTACATAAATTTTAGTGTTCTTTGTCTGTCATGGGCTCTGCAAAATCTGAACTAGTAAAGTCACTCTGGAAGAATTGCCTCACACCTCCAGAGCTCTTCTAAGAACAAATCTGATCATTATTGCTGATGTCTGATGTGATGATAATTGCAATACCGAGAAAGGCCACTTCCCTTATTTCCTGATGTATTATTTATTTATTTTATGTCTACATTTATTATTTGTGTCTACCTCAATATATTGTCTTAATTTCTTAGCCCTCTAATAGTTCGTGATCCAAAATTCTCCTGTTTCAGGGGCAGATAAATCATTCCCACCACTTTTGTTTTTTCTGACCATTCACCTTCTCAGTCTTCTTGTAGAAGTTCTTTATTTTCACTGACTGTTAAGCATACATCCACTCTTCCTTCTGTATTTGATGGTCCTTCACCCTTGCTAAAGTTCAATTACTCATCACCTTTTCTAGAAATCTGTTTTTCCCCCCCCCGTCATTGCTGGAGCCTTCAACACTGCCATGAAAGGCAACAAACTTTCCTGGGGACAAGATACGAGTCCTTTAGTTGCCAGTCCCATCTGCAAATCATGGACCTCAGAATACTGCACTGTTTCTCCCAAAATGACCTTTCATGCAAATACACGCTGGTGATTATCAGTGACCTTTTTCTATAGTGCTGTTACCATCGTTAGAGATTTTGTCAGTCTCTCGGTGGTCCTAGCATTTCTAAGGTTTCTTCAAACATCCTCTCCTTCTGTAGGCTCCCTTCAGATACAGCCTCTTGAATGCTTCCTGACTCACCTGTCGATATCTTTATATGTATATTCATGCAGTTTTACATCTCAGCTGGAAGAAAGTCAAAACAGCCTTGGAAAAAGAGAAGACAGATAGATGACTACACGTTTTACTCATACACCTTCCTAAGCTGCTAGGCAGTTTATATTAAAAACAAAACAAAACAAAACAACAAAAAAACCCCCCCAAAATATTTGTTCCCAGCTCCTATGAGATACAACTGCTTGTAAATTCCGTGTGTCTGACTGGGTGTCATGAAGCACCTTACTCAGCATTTTCATGTGTGAGAAACATTGTGCATGTATGAGAAACACTCAACAACTGAACCTGGTGAGAAGTACCCATGTGAATGAAGTTACTTACAAACACAGCTTTTGTGGAATGAAGGAGAGCCATTTACGAGGAAAGGTTTGAACAAGAAGAGCACGTGACTACCTTTGTTATTTTTTTTATACTGCAGAGTAACCCTGTTTCGTAAAAATGAATATAATTTAATACTGTATTCAGAGAAAAAAAATGAGGCTATATCATAAAAATATGATTGTGTTTTCATCTTTAATAAATTCAGAAGAAAACAATTTTTAATTCTTACTCTTCACAATTACACATTTTGGGCAATATTTTTCTGATCTCTTTCCTTGCAGCATAAGCTGTCCTTGTGACAGTTATTCCTAGGTGTTTCTGAACAGGGGATTTATTTATAGTAGAGACAGGTATATCTCACAGGACTGAAGCAATACCTCTAAAATCTTGTAGAAGCTAAATGCTATCTATGGCATCTTGAAAATCCTACCATTTCATTATTTATTTTTATTTTTAATTTATTTTTTGTTCATACCACTTCTATTATTGTTTCTTTCTATGACAATTGCAATTTCAGCTTCCAAATGACTATTCTGTATATTTTGGTACAACATTTCATTAAGGAAGCAACCCATAGGGTATGCACTCTCATTTTCAAACACTAGTGCCGATCTTTACCTTGTGACGAAGAAAAGATTTACACTGGAAGAATTTTATGATCTTTAAATGTAGTTAAGTTGCATTTTCCCTATTTGTGCTCAGGAAATGTGTAATTCTGTTCAAAGAAGGTTATGGGCTCCCCCTTGTGGACACTACAATAGATATAAACATGAATACTGGTACCCACTCCTTGTGTTGTAACTTGGTGGAAGTCAGTAGAAGTCAGTAAGGGCCAGACTTGGTCCTCTCGTAGTCCCTGAAGTGAAAGTTACGGGGAGTCACTGAATTGGCTGTGGGGTTTTACAGTAATTAAGGTGGGAGTGTCCAGCGATTTTTTTAAAGTAGTAAACAGGTCTTAGATCAGGTGTGCCACTGTTTTTGCACAGACTTCACTGGCACATTAGGCTTTATGTAACATTATCATCCCCTACAGCAAATTTGAAAAAAGCTTTTAAAAATTTCATTAGTCCATACTTTAAAGGTGCAGAGGGAGTATTTTTTTAGCCAATTTGGCTTTAGATAACTATTTGAGGATATTTTTATAATCCCAGTGCTTGATCACTAGCTAGTTCACTCGCAGCTGACTCAAGCGTCCTGTGCTATACGATCAGCAATCAGGTTTTAATGTACGTCACATCTTCACAAGGCTGAAGCAGACTGAGACTGTTATGTTTAAAAGACCCGTGAAGTTCGTCAAATCTGTGGCTTTTGCTGAAGCAAAACTTAAAACATATATAGACGTATATTAATAACTTCCTGCATAGTTTATCACAACTTATGAGTTATTTTTCAAATCATATTTCTTACTAGGTTTGTTTTTCTGGGCCAAATCTTATGTCTGGCTTTTCTTTTTTAATAGGTGGAAACTCAACAACTGGGATATTGATTTAACAAAGGATCGCTACAGTATGGTGGGAGGCAGACTTGTTATCAATAATCCAGAGAAATCAAGGGATGCTGGAAAATATGTCTGTGTAGTGTCGAATATCTTTGGAACTGTCAGAAGCAGTGAAGCCACTCTGAATTTTGGATGTAAGCTGTTGTTTACGTCAAAACATAGAAACCTTACGGTCAGCTTGAAATGCCCAATGTTTTACCCTGCAGTGTCTTCTGCTAACATGTGCTATAGCTGTATTACTCTGTAAAAACAGTATCTTAAGTGCCTTAGTCTGCAGAGATCAACACAAAATAAGTTTTATAAGAATTTTATATTCATTACCATTCAGCTGACAAGACAACCTTCTCAGTCAGTTAATGTTACATTATTAATTGAAGAGACTCATGGAGCCAGATCTTAAGATAATAATGTCCAGACTCTTTTTAAATCATGGGAGAACCTGAGGGGAAATAGTCACAAAAGAAAGATGTAAGCGGGGGCATATGATGATGAGGCGCTGCTGCCGCGCAAACACAACTGGGATGCCTGCAGGGGGAAGGCATGGCACTTGCTAGTAAAGCATGCTCCTTGACTCCTAGGCTATGGTGAAGACCCTGCGGGGGGACATTTCTGTCAGCTTCAGATGTTCATGGACTAGTCTTATGAATGCATGCATATGCACGGACCTACACTGTCAACAAATACATGCATTGTAAAGAACTGATGTACTACATGAAGAGTAACGTAAAATTTTACTGACTGAAGACAGAGTTTGGGATTTCTATTTTATTTTCCCTTACGATGTTTTGGTTTTTTTTCCCCGGGTATATTTTCTCATCAGAGGACAAAAAAATAATCCACTCTTATCTGGTGACCATTCACAGAGCCCTGTGTGCCCTTTAATCCTGACATTAAGTGCTTAGTGCCCCTCTCGTCTTTCAGCAGCCTCCGTGAGAAGAATTCAGTCCTTACTGTATAAGATCAGAGATGAAGGGAAAAATTCTGCTAGTGATTATAATACTGTGGGGCCACATATCCCAAGAAAACTCAAGAGGCTGTAAAGAGCTGATGGATTGCATAGTAGTTGATCTAGTCTTAGGCTGTTAAACTTGTGTATTTTCTAGAATGAATAGAAGGCTAAGTTGTTATTTTGTTCTAATGGAGATGACATCAAAATTCAGTTTACAGGGTATTTATTTACACCCAAATGAAGCAGGCATCAGTGGTGCCAGTGCTGAACCACTAGTAGGATAAAAGCTATGAGAATAGCTGTAGCTACTTAAAATGAAACCAATGCCCATAACAGATGGAAAAAGTAGAATCAAAACAGTCTGAGGCATGTTTTCTGCCTACCAGCTAACGGACTGCATGAGCTGGACGTTGATAGTGTACTGGACAGTTATACTGAACAGAACCCTAATATGTAATATTTAACTATTTAAATGAAAATATTCCTCTTTAGGCGAGGAATAGAAGTGAAAAGATAGCGGGGAACTGATAAATACTTGTTTAAAAAAATGTTATTCTTCTTTACACTGTTGTGTTTGCTCCCCTCTCCTTTTTCTGGTCACCTATAAAAAACATTTCCTTCCGCAGTCAGTGTTTCTAAAAAATTGACTATAGAGTTGCTAAAATTAATATAGAAAACATATGATCTTTTGCTTGTGCATAAATTGATTGAAAAATGGTAACAACTGTTTAGAAGATTTTAAAAAAAATCTTGGCCAGCTATACATGATTGAGACCTTTTATTTTGTCTTACTGTCAAATTTGCTGAAATTGTGAAACAAAAGTAACATTCTCTCGTAAACTTCATGTCAGTTAATCTGAGAACACTGTCTTGAGTAGAACTGGTTCTTTTTAGATTAGACATTGATCATGGATCATTAGACATTGTCCATGATAATTGATCATAGGCATTTTTGATTTAGACATTGATCCAGTCAATCTTAGAATCATAGAATCATAGAATCGCTAAGGTTGGAAGGGACCTTTAAGATCATCAAGTCCAACCATCAACCTACCCCGACAAAACCACCTCTAAACCATATACCTAAGCACCACATCTACCCTTTTTTTAAACGCCTTCAGGGATGGAGAATCCACCACCTCCCTGGGTAGCCTGTTCCAATGTCTAATAACCCTTTTAGTGAAAGAATGTTTCCTAATATCCAATCTAACCCTCCCCTGACATAACTTGAATCCATTTCCTCTCATCCTATCACTTTTCACCAGGGAGAAGAGGTGTTCTCTTCTCACCAGAAGAGAAAGGTGTACCTTTCAGGTAGTTGTAGAGGGTGATAAGGTCTCCCCTCAGCCTCCTCTTCTCCAGGCTAAACAATCCCAGTTCCCTCAGTCGTGCCTCATGAGACTTGTCCTCCAGACCTCTCACCAGCCTTGTAGCCCTTCTCTGGCCACGCTCCAACACCTCAATGTCCTTCTTGTAGTGAGGGGCCCAAAACTGAACACAGTACTTGAGGTGGGGCCTCACCAGTGCCGAGCATGGGGAGATGATCACTTCCCTAGTCCTGCTCACCACACTATTCCTGATACAGGCCAGGATGCCGTTGACCTTCTTGGCCACCTGGGCACACTGTCGGCTCATATTCTTTGTAGATCCAGTGTTTTAAAACCCATTAAAATCTTTTTTAGCTGTTACACACATACTCCTGAGGGAAGGAATTTTATCCTGCAGGAATATTTAGTGGGGTTTTTTTTGGTGTGTGCTAAGCAAAATCAGAAGCTGATTGTTTTATTGTTTTATTTGCTGGGAAACAGTGTCAGAATAGTAAAACAGCAATTTCATAGCAGAGAGGCTGCAAGAACAAGGAAAACAAATTTCCATACGTACTAGATATAAACTGTATGCTTGTAGGAGTGCAGTGATTATGCTAATTCTTTCATTCTAGCTAAAAATGAATGTCTTCCAATTAAGAGTTCATGGAATCACATTTATTATAGTTATTGAGTAACAACCAAGTAGTGCTTACGCAAAGAAGACATCAAGACCCAATCAGAGTACAGAGCATTTCATAAATGAGATGAAGGTATACAATTACGTCTCAATAATTGTATGGCTTCCCTGCACCTGGCATAGACTGTTCTATTTTAGTACTAACATAATTTTTTACACATACAAATTGCTTGTCCTATGCCATGTCTTTAAATTTGTAGTGACTGTCATAGAATTTCAAAGATTATTCAAGAACATTATATACAAAATGTCTAGACTTAAAATGTAAATTGGAAATAGCTAAAATAACTTGAAAGCAGTGATAGGTTTTCTTTTCACCAAACACTACACTGCCCATATGCAAAGCGGTATCAAATTAACAACAGATTTGTTCCAATTATTGTAATTTTTAATTTCTTTTTGTATTTCTGTAACAGATTTTAAGATCTGTTCCAATGAAGGCAGAAATGAATAATAGTGGCAAGTAGATAAAACCGATGATCAAAAGGTCTGCAGCAAGGGAAACAGATGTTTTCAGGAGAGATCAGTCAGTATTTTGAAGATAGAAAGTCGTTGTGTAGTTAGGTCCATGCTGACAAATGGAATGGGAGTATGTTCAAACCCCTGCAGCTTTTATATGAATAGAGGTATTCCAATCTGTGTGAAGAGCTTGCTTGGCTTCAATTACAAGATCTTTCTGGTCAAATAGCTAATTATTGCTAAGTCAGTCTGGTATACTGAATTTATTTTTTATCAAAGAATAATATTCCAAAGTAATTGGGAGCTGCTTGTGGAGAACTGAATACATTCATTGCACTAAGGCACAGGGTAAAATTTTAGAAAATAATAATCAGAAGTCCTTAGAATGGCCCATTACAATGCCTACCATTTAGACATTGATCCAGTCAAGATCCAGTCATTCACTGGAAGGATCTGTATTATCTTCTGGTCTGTTTGAGCAGGATAAACATTAGTATTTCAGAAGTTGGGAGAGGTGTCTTTTCCCTGGACTTACTCTCCTAGAGTTTTTTTCATGCATTTGACAAAGTGTAATGGTATTCTCTTCTTAGATTCTTGTAGTCATTCAGGTCTTACAGCTGTGGTTGGCCTTGGAGGAATACTTTACCTGTACCATACATAGTAAATGTAGCAGTTGTTGCAAAGTTAAGGAATACATCATTTTTAGATAGTGCAAAGTGTCTACTGGATATATTTAACTATATGTTGCAATTTACAGTAGTGACTACTATCTGTTTAATAATAATCTAGTTAATCTCTTTTTGCATGTAGCTCTGTCCTCTTTTTTTTTTATTATTTCTAGCTGGCTGCTCTTGAACTTAAGTTTTAGTTAGATCTCAGAGCTAGCCTTAGGAATTTTGTAGAACTGCACAGCTGCCTGCCATTGAAGAGAGCTGAAGTAATCTGAATGAATTTGGCTTAAGTGGTTTCTATGGTACAATATTGCATTCAGAGGCTGTGCAGTTGGCTATTACTGATGTTCTGTTTACACCACAGTAGCATTTAGAGAAGGACTGTAGTCAGGATCTCTACAATCTCCCTGCGCTTGATGACATGGAGAAACTTCACAAGAGGTATTCCCTGCCTCAAGTTTGATTTCAGACTGGATACACAAAATGAGAGTGAAGAGAAGCAGCAAAGTGCAATTATTGACCTAGTTGAAGGTTACTCATGCAACTGTTGTCTTATCGCTGCAGATACCGTTACTGTTACCCCACAATCTGTGAGACAATATATAGCTCCATGAATGACTTGTTTCTTTAACCTTTTACGACAGTCCCTTTACCTTGCTGCATGGAAGTTGGTTTAAAGAGGGTCAGCTAAGGTTACTCCTGGGAACTGAGCCACTTCTCTCCCAAACCTCTGACACAAAAGGTGTGTCTGAGCTAACTGCTTACCAGTCCTTGGCAGCTGGAGTTGTCAGGGAGGACAGCCAGGTCATTTTAGAGTAGCCACTTTTAAGTTACAGTAAGGAATTAAACTTGCATTTTGGAGAAACCAGTTGAAAACCCTTTTCCTTTCTCTTCCTGGGATTCCTTCTTCAAATGTAGCTCACCTGGCTACTCTTAGGGATACAATCTGTACCACTCTTTCTTTTTTTTCTGGCATCTGCAGTTATGATGACTAAAATACTGTAAAAAAAAAAAAAATCATTTCACTTGATAATGACATAGTTAAAATGAGAAAAACTGGTATTATGGGTCCACAGGTATCTATCTGCCATATATTGTTGTATTTCTATAACAATCTCTACAGGGCTGAAAATAATAATAAAAATATTACTGTAGTGAAAAACCCAGTTTTCTTCCCCCTGCTTCTTTTAAACTAGATCTGGATCCCTTTCCACCTGAGGAACGCTATGAGGTTAAAGTGCGAGAAGGTGTTGGAGCAGTGCTTCTTTGTGAGCCCCCTTACCACTACCCAGGTAATTCAGCTCAAAGTGCTTAATTTTCAACTGCTTAAGAGTAGAAGAAAAAATAATACTAATTTTTCAAAGTTTTTTAAAGTTTACTAAAACTGTTACTTTTATGCATCTTGAGAATCACCATTTAGGTTAGGTTTCCATTTTGATTATATGCTTGTTGACCATATGTAAAGGATATTATTGAATTTGCAAATAGGTTTTGACACTACAAGTAAAATTAATCAGACTAGTCTGGATAATAGAGGAGAGACTTGGCCTACCATTCAAAAGACCTGAGTACATGTCACTGTGTCACTGTCATCCCAGACTTTCTGCTGGCCTTCGGCAGGGCCCAGTTTCATTCCACCTAATGAGGTCACCTCAATAGAAACAAATCATGTGCTCCTGTTAAAACCACGGAGCAGCAGTAGACACCCCCAGAGGGTCAGAGATAAGGTGATTTATGCTTTGGAAGTTCCTTTTTCTCATCATTAGCTACTGAAGAGCTCTGCAGGGGTTATGCCTGTAACCTCAAGCATCTGCAATTCCATCGTGAGGGCTGAATTTGGCTATTAGCATCTCTTTTACCTTGTAAAATGGCATTAACATTTTAGTTAGGGGTTTTTTTTTTAGTTTAGTTTTCATACTCTGTGTCTAAGTATTGCAAGGAACTGAAGAATTGAAGCATACTGTTGGTTAAAATATTCTAAGGTTTTGTCTAAAATGCGAGACTGGTGAGGCCTTCCCAGCTTTTGAGTTGCATGAGGTCAAGACCCAGCTGCCCACCTCCTCCCACCCCTCTCCGGTTCCTGTGGGAAGGCTGTGCCCAAGGGGAGCTGTGCACACTGTGTCCCCAGTAATCTGCACCCCAATGTTCAGTGTAGACAGGTTAATGGCACGTGTATATTCTCTCGCACATAGCTGACTCTCCAAAGAGAAGATCTGTAAGCTAGAAATCAGAGTGAAGTAGTTTATATGCAAACCGTATTCTGTGGCTTAAGTAGCTGATAGTATTGTTTTTTAATATTGACTAGAAAATATTTTCCTCCAGATGATCTCAGTTATCGCTGGCTTCTAAATGAGTTCCCAATATTCATTGCTTTGGACAAACGACGATTTGTGTCGCAGACGAACGGCAATCTCTACATTGCAAATGTGGAAGCATCAGATAAGGGCAATTATTCGTGTTTTGTGTCCAGCCCCTCCATAACAAAGAGTGTTTTCAGTAAATTTATTCCACTTATTCCACAGTCTGATCGTAAGTATTTATTGGAAATATTATGTACATGCAGTGTTCTGTTTGTATTTTCATTTTGCTCATTCGTAACTACTTTCAGCTCTGTGAGGAGAATTATATGGCAAGTTGTAATGGCTACAGCACAATGTTATTTAGTTTTCCAGATACAGAGGTCCAAATCATTCCCATCCACAATGAAAACTCTGTGAAGGAAATCTCCCCAGATTCATTCAAGAATTTCCTTTCATATCATTGAGAACTGAGTTCTCATCCCCAGAGTCCCCATCTCTTTTATGTGATAAGCCCCTGTACTCATCCCAAAATCTTTAATATCTTTTCTGATCTTGGCATTGGTTCAAAGGGGCATGACTGCAGAACATGTAGAAGTTGATAAATGGCTTCAGGACTTAATTTTTTTTCCCAGGAAATCCCCCATGAAAATGGAAAATCCTTTTCCCCTGCTGAAATTTCCTATCCAACAGTGGCCTAAGGGCTTTGTGTCTCATGGCCAATCCCCTAAGACACCTATGTGGCTTTGTTTTACTAGATTATTGTCCGGCTTTTTTTCATGAAAACTGCATGTTTTCCAAATGGTAACCAAGTTCCCTTTTGCCACTTCAGACTGTCAGTCACTAGAGTCTCATAAACTGATGATCAAGATTTCATTGACCCTTTTATCTGTTAAATTTCCCCTATTACAGTGCAGAACTGTGATTGAATTTGGGTAATTACAAATCAGTGATCTTTGTCTGAATTTTCCATGGCCAATACTCACACTGAGATCTTCATCTAGAACTATAAGAGGAGTCCTGCAGGGATCACCAGTAGGTAGATTTGATTACATTTGCATCCCTGTGCCCTCATTAAGCTGTAGATTTGCTGACTTTAGCTCCTTCATACCCTTACTAAGATAATATTGAGCTTAAATTCACAATAATTCAAAATATTCTATCCAGTAAAAGAATCTGTGGATAATAGAGACAGGCTTTTGTCTACCCACACACAAAGTACATCATCACACTTCAAATGGAAGTAAATGAGTTTATGTTAAAGCATTGTGCTGTAAAAAATGTTAGGCATTTCTGTCCAGAGAAAGATAACTAGTTGCTGGGTAAAACAATTCTGCCTTACTATTAAAAATTCAGCACTAAATCAAACTTCGTGGATGGCCAGGCTATTTATTCACTGTAAAGAAGAATTTTCTCTGGAATTTTAAGAACAGTTTTCTTGAATTGTGGAATTTTTAATAGCTGTATTCCTTTCTGCTCTACCTTTTCTGAGATTCTCTTTTTTCACGTTAGGTGCAAAAGTATATCCTGCTGATATCAAGGTGAAGTTCAAGGACACATATGCTCTCCTGGGGCAAAACGTGACGCTGGAGTGTTTTGCTCTTGGGAAGTAAGTGTATTTTAAAGTTATTGTGGAGCACTGTTAGCTTTCGTATTTCAGGCAATGAAAATACATGTTTCATCATCAAACACTTCCTTGTAGCCTGAATTTAACAGCCAGTTCTTGAACATGCTGATTTGTACTTTACTGTACTTTTCAAGTCCGGTTCCTGAACTGAGATGGAGTAAATACCTTGAACCCATGCCAGCCACTGCTGAGATAAGCATGTCCGGTGCAGTTCTTAAGATCTTCAATATTCAGTATGAAGATGAAGGACTTTATGAGTGTGAAGCTGAAAATTATAAAGGAAAAGATAAACATCAAGCAAGAGTTTACGTACAAGGTAGGTAGAACAATTTTATTCTTCATGGTCTATGTTGCTTTTACTTATGTTGGAAGTATCTGTGTTCTCACACTTGATGTCAGTGCTGACTCACTGCATCATCCTGACACACAAGTTAATAGAGCAAAATCAAAACCCATGCGTTGACTGCTAGGCGTAACATTTGTGTATTAATTGAACAACTACTCGGTTTGTTCTGGTTATGACAGATGTATATACACCTTGACAGCAATGTCTGTTAGTATTAATATAATTATGCATAATGGAAATTAAGCACACTTACAGTACTTGAAGTGAAAGAACAGACAGGAAGAAAAAGAGACCATTAGGTTTGGTATGCTTTCTTGCTCCCTCATTTTGTTTGTCTTTTCTAACTGTCTTAGTTATCTTATTAGCTCCAGTCAGTTCTTTGTTCCTTCAGCCTCTGTCCTTTCCCCTCATGCATTTGGTTAAATGAGGGAACCAAAAACTTGTGTCTTACTGCTCATAGTGGAATCGTCCCAAGTAACCTGACTCCTTGACTGAGAATTATACCACAAAACTGTGACATGAAAAGATCATACATAACATCTGAATTACATTCAGAAGATTTCTGTCTCATTTCATTGACTTTATAGAACATTTCCTGGGTTAAGATGCTCAGTTAAGTGCTTGAACTTTCAAAATTGCTGTGGGAAGGTTGTTACTTGTTGTTATAGGTAAAGCTAATAAACAGACTCATGGCTTATTAAAAGCTGGGACATTTTCAATATTAATTTTTTTAATATCTTCTCTGGACCAAGAGAATATTTTTCTTGGAGACCCTTTTGGTACGTAGATGATTTTGCCAATCTCATGTAATTTAACTATGATTTTTATGGTGTTACTGAATAATTTCCATAGGTCAGTGTGAGCATTAACTTCTTATATCTTTGGACATGCATGAAGCATTATTTCAATTCCATATTTTCTTCTCATAAAAACCAGGTTGAAGTTATTTTGAGGCTATGTGGTAAGACAAAAACATCATCACTTCATTCTTTCTTGTGCTGGTGCATTGCTGAGTTATCATCATTACTTCGTGTGACCTCTGAAGTATCATGGAAAAAGCAGTGGAATTACAGATTGTAATGCTAATTAAATATGTATCTGCTTATTTACAAGGCATCATGGTTTTTATTTTTCAGCATCTCCTGAGTGGGTAGAACATATCAATGACACAGAGAAGGATATAGGCAGTGACCTATATTGGCCTTGCGTAGCTACGGGCAAGCCTATTCCAACAATTAGATGGTTGAAAAATGGTGCCTCGGTAAGTATATTGCCATAGTTAACGCAGGATTGATTGGTTAGCTGATAGAAATGATTTTTTGAAGCATGCATTGTTAAAAGGATTGAGAAAATTAATTATAATACTACAAATACTTGCTGATTCCACTTGCATTAGGGACTAAAATCTAATTTTTGAAGTTTTATCTCAAACTTTTCTTCAGTTTTGAAATGCATTTCTTCAGGCTATTTAATATTCAGCTCTGAATTACGAACTTGCCTTTTCATCACATGTTTGGGAGGTGGTTATCCTTTTTTCTCCAGGCCTTTATAAGTAAATGCTATTTTCTTCCTGCTGGATTAAAACTGTCTATCAGCTTCTCTCTAAAAACAATCCTTTTTATCACATTAAACATGAGTGAGTCTAAAAACGTAAGAAAAAATGGAGTCAGTAGAAACAAGAGAAAAAAGAATGACGATGTTTTAAATGGTCAGTGGTGTTCCTATATGATGTACGTTTTCATATTTTTTCTAGCTACAGAATATTGTAAAATTCCATTATTTTCGGTGATGTGAAGTTTAAATGAGTACCATTTGATAATTTAAGCTTATTACATTGGATACTTTGTTTCAACAAAGGAGATTTTCTGTCCAGGCATTTAATCAACATCTTTAATATCCATTGCCTATACTGTCTGATGAGGCTTAAGAGAGCAGAAGAGGGCACAATGTAATACTGCATCTGTTGAGCTGTGGTGACACTCATCTTGGCAAGAGAGCAAAAAAAGACAATGAGGCAGCGTTGTTTTCGTTGTGTATCTTAAGAAAAATGTGGAAGGTTGGAGGGAGAACAGGGGTATCACCATCTGCCATATGGACATGGCTTAAACCAGAAAAAGCAATGCTGTTTTCTGTGTTCTGTAGTTACTACAAACAAGTAATTTAGCAAGTGAATTGCTTGATGGTCCCCACTGAACTTGACTTTCACTGACAATATCTGCATACTGGATTGCAGAAAGCAGCGTGTAATTCTCCAGTATTAAGAAGATTGTGCTCTGTGTTAATATTACGAGCTGATTTTGAAATGGAAAATGGCAAAAATGCTTAAATTGCCTTGAGAATATAGCTTGTTTCTAAATCAGATAATTTTTAATTAGGTATTTCCCTTAGCACAAAACAAAGATTTCTTGTAGAAAATCTGATTTAAATGTTTTTCAGTAGAACAATACAGGAAATATGATTCTTTTAATCTATTCTTTTTTTCAGGTAAATAGTATTCCTTTAATCTTCCACTACTCCGTGCACTCCAGTTGACTCATATACAAAATTAAAGCTTTTCAGCTTAATTTTCACAAGAAAACAGGATTTAGTAACAAGATCTTTCAAAAACTGATTGACATCTGTTTGTAATTTACAAAATACCCCACCACACTTTGTGCGGTTTTATACACAATTTTTTAGAAATAGCTCCAGTACTACACTTTGATTTACTAAATTTTCTTTTTATATTAAAAAAAGTAATAGAAAATAGTTTATACTACATCCCAAAAGAATCTTCTGAAAAACTACCTCACTGGGACTTCCTTTGACCTTTTACTGTTGTAAAACAAGGTACATACAATATAACATACTAAACACTGAGCGTGGTAAAACAAGGCTTATGTGCGTAAAATGAAATTAATTTCTTATTCTTATTTCTGAATCAGTAGTGCTTGCATTGGTATGGTAACAGTAGGCTGAAGAATAGATGTGTCTAATGCCACTCAGCTTTGAATTTTCCAGAAAAATATCAATCGACACTGAATCTTTTTTTAAAAAAAGGTTAACGCATTGTCACAACGACTGAATTGTAACATGGATAAAATAAAGTGCCTGAATGTTGGGGGGGAGACTCTCTTCTGAACACTGTCACTAAAAAAAATATGAAGAAACCGGGATGGGTGTGAATTCTTCAGCATATGTAGTCTATATGAATACCTTGTTGTTTTATTGATTCTGTGTTTCAGTTCCGGAAAGGTGAACTCAGAATGCAAGGTCTGACCTTTGATGATGCCGGCATGTACCAATGTATAGCAGAAAACACACACGGAATTATTTATGCAAATGCTGAACTGAAGATTGTGGGTCAGTGGGTTTATTTGTTCTATTTGCTATTTCAGGTTTGAGTAAGATAGCAGTCATATTTGCAAGCATTGTTTGTTAACAGAGTCCTGTGAGGATAAAGCTAAGACCGGTCACTGAATCTAGGTGAGACGGGGTTTATTTGAGTTCCCAAGCTGGGCTTTGGCAACAACTTAAGGAATCAAGTTACTAATTTATGGGGAATGTTTGCTGTATTATTTCTGATGTTTGCTTGCTGCTGTTGCCCCCCAGAGGAACTGGTTGTGCAGAAATTATATGAAGCGCGTAGAGTTGCTGTCTGCCCTCTCGAGCTTGCCAGACTGGTTGAGAAGTGTTTTCTCTTTTGCTCACCTGTGCTCACTTCTCAGTGGGGCAAAATCTGCCTATTTAGAAACCACATTGTCAGTCACCAGGCCTCTGAAGCACTTCCTCTTCACTCTCCCCTTTGCTTTTGCCTTCTACAACCCATTACGACCAGCTGCGGTGTTTGTGTGCAATATAGCTGTCCCATTTGATGGCTGGATATACATATTAATCCTTTGTGTTTTCCTAAGGAGCAGCCTGTTGAAAGTTTGCCTTTCAGATCCAGAGTGCTGAGGCTTAAAACAGTTTCTGATGTTTTTACTGATGTCATCAGAGCAGGCGTACTGGCTGTATGACATGGCTTTCCTAGATTTCCCTGCAGTAGTTATCCTGGGTTCTTTCCATCTCACCCTTGCCTTCAGACTTTCCCAAGAGCTAAACTGTTCTTGACTTCCCCAACCCATTGCACAATAACACTTCATCCTTCACTGTTCTTCCATTACTATGTACTCACTACCAGCTTGGATTACCCAGAAATGAGAACTTTTTGCATGCACATTTTCAAAATTCAGTGTTGGTAAGATGTGGATGTTCATCAGAGTTTTTCTCTGTACTGCTGTAATTAACTAATAACCCTCTTTCCTCGAGCTGTGCACATACTTTCTGGCATGATTAATAATGATGATATGCCAAGATGCAAAATAATTAAAAGCTTTTTTTATTTTATTTTATTTGGTTACAAATAAAGAGAAAATTGGGAAGCAAAGGTGTGACCTCAGATATGTAAGTGTGGTGCTTGCTAGTCACGTCTCATTAATCTTGAACATCTGAGAGTGCACCTAAGGCCAGTTGGCCAAACAGAGAACTACAAAGAGGAAGAAGGTCACAACCTTGAAGTTGCTAAAGGGGGGTTAAAACCACTGAAAAGTAAACCCAATTATTATTTGAAAGTATGATCAAGTGAGCAACTTTTTACAGAACTTGGGCTCTAGGAATCTAAATTTTATTAGGACTGATCAAAAAGCCTTTGAAAGGGAGGAACTTTCTATTGATTTCTGGGGACTTTGATCTTGTTAGATTAAACTTAGATGGAGGCTCAGAAATCAACAGAAAGAAGCCTCTGGTGTAACACAGCATAGAACTGCATAATGATTTTTTCTGTTTCTTTTAGGTCACCATCTACTTCTTGCCACTTCCCTGTGTCATTGATGTTTTTTCTCACTGGTCTGGATAATGGACACTTGTATAAAATTCGGAGTTCTGTCATTTACCTTCATGTTGCAAATCAATTGTATTCTGCAGAAAAATCACTAACAGCAGTACTTGTGTTAATTTTTGCTTTCAGCTTCACCTCCTACTTTTGAACTGAACCCTATGAAGAAGAAAATCCTAGCAGCTAAAGGGGGCCGTGTAATCATTGAATGCAAGCCTAAAGCTGCTCCTAAGCCAAAGTTCTCCTGGAGCAAAGGAACAGAATTGCTTGTAAATGGGAGCCGGTTAGTATTGGCTGTTAGTGGACACTGTGAATCTTAAAAATTCTGCCTTATGTTTCTATTTATCCTGTAGGCTAGTTCTCACTTTTGCAGATTTCAGGGGCAGGAGAATGTGTAATTTCAGGAAAATGATATGCCAAAATGTTACTAGCAGCGTGGCTCCAAATAGCTGTGAGGGTATCCAACTTTAACCAGTCTGTTTGGTGCTGTTTGCAATTCAAAACTGAATTGGATCACAAGACTGTAAGAAAAATATTTTGAGTGACTACAAGTGAATGAGAGTACTCTCTCTTGCTCAAGCAATGTGGGGCATCTAATTATGCCACAATCTATTTAAATATTTTTTACTGTAGGAGTGTTTGTAAATGCAGTAGTGAGATGTGAGCTTCCAAGAGATGTTTCTGGTTTTTCCTTTCGCTTACTACAATTCTACTGAAAGTATTGCTTTCTAATAAAAAAAATTAATTTCTTCTGATGTATTTTTTGCACTTTCAATAGCATACGTATCTGGGATGATGGGAGCCTGGAAATTATCAATATCACAAAGCTGGATGAAGGTCGCTATACCTGTTTTGCAGAAAATAACCGAGGAAAAGCTAATAGCACTGGTGTTCTAGAAATGACAGGTAAACCTTTAAATTGTGTTAGTTCATTTCATATAGAATCCAAAATCCCTAAGTTTTGTTCCAGCATTGCACTACTTTTGCAAGACATTTTATATCTTTTTTTTCTAATTTAGTTGCTCATTAAACAATGAATTGATGCTTTGAAAGCATATTGCTCAGTAGAAAGTGGAAATGTTTTCACCAGTTCTGAGACTGTATCTCAATTTTCAGGGTTGATTTTTCTGTAAGAGGTTATTAAATCTGATCCATTAAATTGACACATTTTAATGTATTCATTCAATTTGGTACCTTTGTGCTCAGGCTCAGATGGGATTCTGGGGCCATGACTCAAACAGAGAAATGGGACTTTTATGGACCTTCCTTACTTTTTCTTTTTTTTTTTTTGGTGGGGTAAGCAAGTTTGAGAAAGCACTGCAGTTAAAGAAACCTGCATTACATGTGTGAGATAGGGGCATATAGCCATATGATTGCATTACTAAATTCCCTTTCTTTATGGGGATTAGGGTTTACTGATTGAGTACTGATATCCTTAATTGTGTATTTTAAATCTGATGTCAAATAAATAAATAACTGTAGAATACAGAAAGATGATATTTATGAACAGCTATGTCTATCAAGTATCACTGATTGTAGGAGAGTCATTTATCAAACACGATTTTCAATGTCTGTTCCAGAAATCGTGCTGGATGTGACAGCTGATGCCACAATATTGATGTACTAATATAAGAATTAATCTGCAGCATTGGATCATATGAAAGCATTTTTCTGGCTGATTTATACCAAATTTATTGTACCAAATGAATTGTAAGACTTGATTTTGATTAATCAGATTTGGTTAATGTTTGCAGTTACTGTTTATCATCTTCTGCAGATTTGTATGTCTTAATATTACCCTCAGGCATTTCATTATTTTGAAAGGTTATGTAAATAGGTAGCCAGCCCCTTAATAGTTGTATTATAACTTCTAAAATCAGGAAGAACATTTGCATGCTAAATTCGCACAGTAAAACACTTAAACCATATGTTTATAAACCTTATAAACTAGGTATAAAGAATTTTAAAATTTTGGAGAATTCTGCTTTGATTCATCTAAAAAGGAAAACCAAAAGACTAAGACATCTCCCTCACATCATAGCAGAAACAGAAGGGTCAGATGATGTAGTTCAAAATTATTTTCACATTGCTGACAATGATGAGAGTTGACGAAGAATGCTTTGAAAATGGTATTCCCAAGCACATTGTGTGGCCCATAAAACTTCTCAGACATTGCGCATGACTACAGGAAATTAAAAAGTCAAATCTGAAGCTGACAGGCACTATAAAGTTTGACGTTTTTTCCCACACACTGTTTGTTCACTGCCACTGGACCACTCTTTCAGCAACTTCTTAGACTGGTAGAATACTTTATGTAAACATTTAGAAAATCACCGATGGTAGAACCAGATCGTGAACGCACAGGCACAACAATAGAATGGAGCAGGTATCGTAAGTGTGTGCCTAGAGCTAGTACTTTATAGATCAGATGTTAACATGTTGTTCCAATGCACTATGAGGTACTCTGTTCTGCAAAAGCCAGTAGTTGTGCCATGCTTATAGTCCCAGTACTAAGCCATTTTTAGGTTACTGGAGTAGGATCCAGAGAAAGGTTTCTCTCCAGGGCAGATGGGCAAGAAATGTTGGCTTTATTGAGGACTTTTTGCTGTTCTGTGTGTGATGGGGTCTAGTGTGCTCCTTGGAGCATGCTAAAACCCAGGTCTTAACTAGTAGCAATAGCTCTTTTCTTATGGCTGTCGTCTTCCAGGTTTTGGTAGCCTGCTCCCACTCCTGTATTGGTGAGAAAGATATCATGTGTCATGGCATGAGGAAGATATTCTGTGGCTTTTTGTTTTATGATATTTTAAAGAAAAGGAGGTGGTCTCAGTGATCCAGGGAGTCCCTTCCAGAACCATATTGCTAATTTGCCATATGAGTTTGATGCACATACCAAGATCTCTAGCGAGTATCATGAGATCTTTGCCTTTTTTTTTGTTTCCGTAATAACAAAGGCATTTCTGGGGGATATACAGGTTTCTTCCGTTTGTTGTATAATTTTCTCTTCCTTTCCACATGTAGCTATTTGCATGGTTTGTTATGCATCATTATATTGTTTCTCAGTAGATAAATTAAGATCTCAGTCCCTGCAGTGCTCTAATGGAAATCTGACTTGGCCTGACAACTGAGTAGAACTTTCCATTTGTTAAAGAGACGGGTTTTAAAACATAAGAAACATTATAATTAAAACAAGCAATGCAACACAAGTCACATAAGATTCATCATCTGTCTTCTTTCTACCTGAGATACAGTCAATGAATAAAAATAACTTTACATAGTCAGTAATGTGATTCAGAGACAGAAACATAGCCATTTTCAAAGGACAGCTAAGCAGAAGTTAGGCATTTCAGTTGTAAAAGGTTTCCTTTGTTCTCTTTAGTTTGGTCCTTTGAAATGTAGCTGCATGAATAACATGTAAATTAGAGCTTGAGGGAGCGGTTTAATGTATAATCAGTTATGGAGCTGAGCTTACATTTGGATAAACATTTATTTATTGGAATTTTCCATGTTTGCTGTTAACTTCACAGAAGCTACAAGGATTACTTTAGCTCCGTTGAATGTTGATGTCACCGTTGGAGAGAATGCTACCATGCAATGCATTGCATCCCATGATCCCACATTAGACCTGACATTTATTTGGTCACTGAATGGCTTTGTAATAGATTTTGAGAAAGAGCACGAACATTATGAAAGGAACGTTATGGTAAGATACTATAGATCCTTATTTAATACATGAAAGCCTAGTTTTCTTTATTGTGAAAAGCTGTCTTTTCTGGTTTACTTCTTCTCTTGTGTTGGTTCAGAAGAATGCAGTAGGCTAAGAACATAAAATAAAATTACAATTTAGACGCCTTACAGACACGTAGACACTTGCAGGTAGATACTTGAAATCAGATATCTAAATTGACGTAAGTGTTTAAATCCCACTCTGATTAATAGTGAAAATAGCTGGTAAATAGGTAGCCTGATCATAAATAGGGTGCAAATTGAAAAAGTGTGCATATGCATTCACTTTTACTTACCCATGTTTTTCTCATCAACATTTCTGGAATTTGGCACAAGAAAGAGCCAGATGGTGGGTAGGAGTCAAACAGTCTGTAAACACTGAGCAAGAAGAGTTTGTGTGAAGGCTAAACAAGTTAATACAAAGACACTCATTTTGGCACATAGAAAGAGGAATCGTAGATCTTTCATGTTCGCATGTACGCTTATCTTTTTACAGTCTTCTATCAGGCTTATTCAAAATTAATATCTCGAGTCGAAATCTGTTCTGGTTATGTCTAATCACATGCTAATTTACCTAATATTCAACAGCAACCTCAGAGTGGTTGCCCACATGTGTATATATTTATTCTGTTTTTCTGGGTTTAAATGATACACAAATCCTCAAATTTAGATACGGGGATTTTTGTACTCCCAAGAGAAATTGCAGATGTGGAGAAAAAAGGTTGCTAGTGATGCCTGTGGTGTCTGGGAATGCCAGGGGCCGTGTTCAGTTTCAGGTCCATGTTCAAAACTGTTGTTGTAGAGACGGACACGACACTGAATATCCAGCTACAGCAATCGTCCCTTTATTTTACAAGCAGTGCTCTTTTATATCCTTTTAGCTGGTTGCTTATCTGTGCATATATTCTAACATTCTACTTTTGCCCAATCCGCTCTCACATCATACACCATTCAGCCAATACAATTGTTGATCGCGCGCTGTTCATGCTCTGGGAAAAGCCAGGATGTTTGCCACCCCTTATCTTGTTTGCTTGGATCTTCTCAGGATTTTCCTGTCTCTTCAAGGGTACATGGGTATCTGCTCAGGGTCAATGTTAAACTTGTACTCTGATCCCTCGGACCAGCTGAGGTCTCCCACACAAAACGATGTACCATATAACAGTGCCTCCTGCAGAGTCTTTCTGCTAAGCTGGCAATATTATTTGATTTTCCATGGACCAAGAGATTCTTTTTGTCTCTTTCTTTTTCAATGTCTGTTTATCTCCATGTGAGAAGATGTTTCACCATAACTGTTCTAGTCTGATTTGGAACCAACCAGTCCTTTGAGGAGTCAAGAGCTGCCTAAGCCTGCTCATTTGCTGAGTTGTAAACATTCCTAAAAAGTCACACTGCTCTCTTTCAGTGAGAGAACAAGTCCTTGCCCAGCAGGTCAGTAGAAGTGTGCTAAGATCAGCTGAAAAGCATTGAAACCCAAAGACATAAACCCATTTCTGCAATAAACCTCCCCAAAGTCTATGTCCAAACTTAGCAGCAGGGTACTAAGCAATTTGTGGTGTATTTTGTATTGCCTCAGGAATTACAAAATATGTAGATCTATACTAGTACACTAGCATCATTCAAAACATTTCCTGCATGTGGCTATTAAGACATACTTTTGATAGGTTTATGTTTACACTTCAGTATTAATCAGTGCATAAGAGTACCTTGAAAAGCTTGAATCACCTCCTAATGGCATTAGTTCCTCCTTAGATAAAGGCTGGAATGAGTCTTGAGTGTCAGTCAAAATAAGAGCTTAAGGAGTAATGCCCCATTAAATGTATTCCTTGTAAAAGAGCAACTAAAACCACTCTGGTTTTGTCAAATTTTGTTTAGTTGATTGCATTTAGCTACCTGACAGAAGTCACACAAAGAAATTGTGTTCCATGAAACAGAAAATCGGGCTGAAAGTGTTGATGAATCCGTGATTTTGGTCTGGAAGGAAGGTAAAAATGCCTTTACCAGAGGACTTCGTAATGCAAGACCATGTAATGCAAGCGAAAGGAACCTGAACTTTCTCCATCTGTTGGTCATATGTTGAACAAAAGTTTTTATATCATTGACATACTTTTTTTTGGTTTTCCTCTTAATAATGAAAACAGAAGGGAATTGGATTTTTTTTCTCTTCAAGGAAAGTAATTCTGAAATGTAATCCCAATTTTAGGGCACTTTCTAGCAAAACACTTCAAGTGAACAAATCTGGTGCCAAATAAGGACCTCAGCAAGTGTGTAAGCTTTAATTCTCTGTGAAGATGGACTTAATATTTAGGTTCCCAGCCACCTGTTTCATATTCCAGATAGCCAGTGCTCCTGGATCTCTTGATCCCAAATTCTTACTAGCTCCATGGTATTTTAGACACTTTATTGAAGTGCTTGATTTAAAAAACAAATGAGCCTAGCTTTTGTAGGCTAACTTCGTCTCTACAGACCTTCTGTGGTCTGCAGAGAGAGAGAAGAAGAGGTGGTTCACTTCATGAGGGTGTTGAATCTTGTGCTGGAAGATTTCGTCTTTCAGTAGATTATAGAAATGGATAGTCCATAGGATGCAGAAGTAACTGAAGAGTGGCTAACTCTTTATTCACTTAGACAGTTAAAGTTACGTAGGTCAGATCCAAACATCAGTTACTTTATTTGTCAGTGTGTAACTCCATCTTCCTGAAGAATTTTTCTTGGTTTATTGTGTTCCTTTTGCACTTGATCAATACTGGTAGAAATTATTTTAGCTGGGGCAGCTTCTTGTTTTGCATTCCTAAGCCTTATTTCTGGGATTTCAAATGCAAAGCAAGTGCAGCTAATCTCTGTTCCTTTTCCACAGGCAGATCAGTCTTCATCACTCGGGACAGAGGGGACAGTAGAATCGTGTTTGAAGTTATCTGGAGTTGTGATTTTTAGCTATTTGGCGATTCAGCACTTAAGTAATAACAAATGCAGAATTTTTAACAAATTCAACTAATCCAATACAAAGGTTTATATAGGATGTAATTAAGAGGAATATCCACTTTCAGTATTTCTGTTTCATTCATATATTACCGTATTCTTGCAGTAAGGGGTTTATTCCTTCCTGTGTGAGCAAAGGGATTTTCTCCTGCCTACTGCTTCCATCTCTGGCAGTTCTCAGCTGAAGTCACTGGGTGGCAGGTTTGCTCAGGCTTTCTTAGATGCAAAGGCGTGAGCTGTTGTGCATTTGACAGCAGCAGCCCTAACTGCTGGGCTTTAAGCAGTGGATTCCCGTGCTGCCACCCAACCCCTCGTAAACATAAAAGAAAAAAATATTCCATCATAATATTAAAATTACTGGATATGTGATGCATGCTCTCTGTGCTGTAATTTCCTATTGATGAAGGATCCTCATCTGTCTTCGTGATAATATCACTATTAATTTATGTGACAATGCAGATCAACACGCTGAAGCTTGATACGGCCACAGTATTTCAATTCTCAAAATAATACTAATACTGTTGTCACATACACATAATGGAATGCTAATGAAATTCATGTAAATACCTGCATTAGGCTTCTTTCGTTAAATGGAAGCTTTGGTATCTCCATCATTTGCTGAAGGCAGAACTAATTTGCATTACATTAGTACTAAAACTCATTTATCACAAGAACATTTGTCAGTGCTGTTTTGATTTCCTATGACAGTGATATTTAAAATAAAATATATATATTAATTGGTTAGCTTTCAAAAAGTCAGATGGAGTCTTTGAAATCCTACTATTAAATTGATTGCTTTTGACTTTATGTATGGTTGTTCCTCTGATTATTTGATTGAGGAACTAAAAATTAACACATCCTTTTAAGTCCCATAGAGATATAGCACTTCAAGTAATCTGGAAAACTCTAGTGTTCAGTCATTTGTTATTTATGGATCTGCATTTTGTCATGTATATTTGAAGATTGAAAAGCTTACTTTTAATATATATTTAATAATATACGCTATCTAAATAAGTATATTCTTTTAAGTTTATTACAAAAAATTTTCTTTAACATGTGAAGGTGTATAACTATTTTTTTTGTACTTTTGAAGCTACATTAGTCCATTTCTATTGATAGTCAGGAAGAGGAACTCCGTAATTTAACTGATTCAAGTCAGAAACTTGTACATACATTTAGGAAGAGTCCAAAAGGAGGCTGTAATAGTCTTAGTCACATATAGACATGCATACATTTTAAAATACTTTCCATACCATCAATATTCCCATGTTTGCTACATTGTCTATTAGTTGTCTTAAAAAGTATCAGTGAACCTGAAACCCTGATAGTTCTCTTCCCATTTTATCTTTAATAAATTAAATTAAATCACCATACGAGTGTTCAGGAACTTGGACTGCTTGCAAATAACTTCATTTTATAAGAATTAAAACAAAGGCGGACAATAAGGCCAGACAATAAGTTTTGTCATAGAGACCATTGACTTGTTGCTTGCTCATGTTTTCATGTTAGCAGTGAGATTTTCAAAAGAACATAAGGAAAAACCGTATTTGAGTACCTGAGATGCTTTCACACCTACCAAAATGTAGGTCTGTATCACCCTATCATGTAATATCTGGATCATTTAAAGTAACCTTAAAGTGGTTTGTAAGTTCTGTTCTTGGCATCTGGTCTGTTTTTTACATCCCACAGAAGGTACTGTCCTTATTTTCACAGCAGATAGCTTCAAGGCTTCATGCTGCTTTGTGATCATAATTTATCAAAAAAAGCATTCCATGGAGCCTCACTAGAGATGTTGAGTTCCCCTCTCCTCTGCAAAAACAAAATAAAGCCAGCAAAAAACAGAATTCCAAAATGGTGCAAAATTTGAGTGACCAAGACTATTGACAAGAGAAACTTGCAGCTCTTTGATTTCTTTTTTTTAAGATTTTTTTTTTTAAATTGACAGAATTTTTGAATTCTTTTAATTTTTTTTTTTTGGCGTGTCAAAGATTCATGGTTTCTATTGTTTCGTACTTGAGTTTCATTATGAAATTTACATCTTGCATTTAAAAAATATTGAAAGTAGAAAGCTATCATTCTGTTCGTATTGTAAAGAGAGAAAAATCAAAGGTGCATGCCCCCAAACCCTCTGCTGAACTTCTCAGTGATAGGGTTAGGATGATTAATGGTTTGAAGCATCTGACATACGAGGAGAGCCCAGGGGAGCTGGGATTATTTAGCCTCCAGAAGAGAAAGCTCAGGAGGATCTTGTCAAAATGTGTAAATACCTGGTGAGAGGAAACTAAGGAAAACAAAGCCAGACTTTTCTCGTTAGCACCAAGTGAATGGACAAGAGGTGATGGGCAGCAACTGAAAAAGAGGGAATTCCAATCAAACATAAGGAAGGGTGGTCAAGCATTGGAACAGGTTGTCTGGAGAGGCTATGGAGTCTCCATCCATTAAGTTATTCAAAATATTTGGACTGAAGAAGGCCCTGAGCAGCCTGTTCCAGTCGACCCTGCTTTCAGCAGAGATCCCTTATGACTTCAACTATAGTGTGATTCTGTGATGGTTTAATATAGTTATGTAAAAAATACAGTTAAATGAAGTGTATCGAGGATGGTATTGAGTATTGAAAGCAGATGGCAGCAGTGTTTTGCTCAGCCAATACATTCATATGCTGGGGCAGAGTCATTTGTCTAATGGCATATCAGCACCTTTCACCACAAGCAGAAGCTCCGGTGTTTGAAATAAGGAGTTAGGGTATTGGACCAAAGCTTGGTACCAGCAAGAATGAGGTCATTTTGCAAAGCGTGTCATGGAACGTTATGCTTTGTTCTTTCTGATTTCCATCAAAAATTTAACACTCTGAGAATTGGCAAATAATTTCATTTGAATATTTAGGAATTTTTTACCTTACCACCAGCTTTAATGATGGATTTTTTTTTTTTTAGAGAATTGATAGGGAATCTTTCCTGGGGAGTTCACAGGACAAGAAAGGTGTCTTCACTGATGCTGGACATTTCATAGCATTGCACCCAACTAAAAAGCTCTCCCGGAATGAGGAGCATTGTTCAAGATGGTGCTGACACACCTCAGTGTCATGACTGCTGCTGAGCAGGAATTAAAACCTGCTGAATCCACAGCGCACTTTCCAGTGTTCATAGGTTCAGAGACATGACACAAAGGCAACCAAACATGTTCAGCACAGAACTTGTAGGGCTCGTAGCTCAGGCTCTATTCTGCTTTGAAGTCACTTCTGAATCCAAACTGTCTGTGTATAACTTGTTCTGGTGTCCCTGCAACCATCATACAGTTAACTTTCAATAGTGTGGACTTCAATGTATTTTCAAAAACTTTTTTTTTCCTTATGCAAATATTATTCATCGTACTTTATCCCTCTCCAAAGTACAGAAAGGTTTGGAGTCTTCTAGGACCAAATTCATAACATTCTGGAGATGCGTGGCCAGACAGTTACTTTACATTTAAGTAAATGACACATGGAAGGGCCTTTTTCTTCGCTTTGACTGTAAAAGGTGGTTAGTTCAGATATCAAAACCCACACTACAGATGTCTAAAATAGGTGAGATTAATTCTACATTGGAGATGACATTTGCTAAAAAGGAGAGTTCTCCAAAACAGCTGTTTTTGCAAACCACAGAGAATAACTTGAACTATAAAAATCCTATTAGAGGAGTATAGCTTAATACCTGTTGTAAATTATTACAATTTGCAGTTCCTTGGCTGGACATGGTAGACAAAGGTGTTCTACTGCATGCTTCTGCTTCAACATACTACTGAGGAGACACTTAGTTTTATTGTATAAATCTCTCCTTGCACATTCCACAGTTTTCTGCAGCAGAAAAGATACAAAGAGTATAATTTTAATTTTTCTTCACTGCTTCCCCTAGTGATCCTTCTTGCAGAGTGTGGAATCTAGCTACAGCTATATGACAGGAAATCAATAGGAACTTCAGGAGAACTGAAGAATTAGAGAAAAATGTTTAGATAGGAAAGCTCAGTTACACCCTGACAAGGAAGAAGCAGCTGTGTATGGATTGGGAAGAAGAGGCTGCGTATGGATTGGAACAAAACCTGGCAGGCAGTGTCATAGTGAGCTCATTCAGTACAATTTGTTGATTATATTGAGGGGGCAGGTGATTGTTCATGAAGCATGGCCAACCAAATCAGCTGAGCTACTGCTTTTTCTGAAAAACAGTTGCAGGACTCTCCAAAAGCACTGTCTCAAAACATTGCTTTCAGTGCCTTGATGTATTAGGGAGACGCTTTTGACATGATTTAGTTGGAAGACACATATTATGGCTAGGTTTGGGGTAAAATTTAGAGGCTAGGGCCTAATAGTAATGTAGCGAGCGTGGAATGAGATGGATGGAGTCAGTGGTTAAGAACAAGGAGGGGAAGGAAAACAGAAGACATAGTGCTGAGGGTGAAGCCAACAAGCAGTTAGCTCTGACAGAAGCCTTTGAGGAAACCCATTATTAATCCACAGTGCTATTTCCAGCATGAAGAAATGTAATCCATTTAGAGGATCACGATATGCCAACTTCTGTGCTAGAATTAAGAAAATACACTGCAAAATCAGTTGACTGTAACTTTATGTGCTTGTAAGACTTCACAAACTACCAAAATCTATGTACCATCCCTAGTTAGGTAGCAGGAGCTGAGAAAGCCAGGTGTGAGCACTACTCAGAGAAATGCAGTTTGCAGTGTATCGTGAATTTTCATCATCAACCATGAAGTTGTGAGCCATGAGTATGTGAACATGTACGTAGGCTTTTTCTGCTGTTGGAAAAGAAACAACAGGGCATATTACCACAGGGATGCTGGTACAAAGCACAGTGTCCTCAGGCATTCTCAGCGGTATGCTGAATGGGGAAGAATAATATATTTGTTGGAAATATTTCCCAGTCCGCATTTCAGGGGTAGAATTAGCACTGTACTTCCTTTACATATAAATATAGTTCGCTGAAGGAAGAGATTCTTTAGTGGGAATGACTCTGTCATCATTATCCTGCTGGGTTTTTTATTTGCCCGTAACTTTCATGCCAGCCATGGCTTACAAGTGAAGTGAGATAAACTCTCCTGTGAATAAGATTGAGACAATAGAGCTGCACTGATGGTGTTATCCCCGTGTCATCTCTGATCTCAATATTAGGAAAACAGCTATAATCACATTTACATTAACATTCATCAACAGCTGTTGGATTATCCGTTCTACTTGTATCTACCACATAGCAGATCCTCTACTGGCAGGAACAAAACAAATCACATGAACTCACTTAAAGTTGATAATTTTAGGTATAGGTAATAGAAAAAGATGTTTTAAATCATTGCTCACTTTGGAAAAGCTGTTCTCTTCACCACTGTGTATTAAACACCTCTGAAGCTCAGATGTCTAATTTTTGAACCTGAATTAAAAAAAGGACAGTCTGCTTACCAGGTTCGTCTATTTCTGCCAAGTTAATTTTATTATTACAAAGGGCTTGTTAGCTTCATACTAACATAAGGGGGCCTACAGGAGAGCTGGGGAAGGACTTTTTACTAGGGCATGTAGTGATAGGAAGAAGGGGAATGGCTATAAACTGGAAGAGGGCAGGTTTAGATTAAACATTAGGAAGACATTTTTCACTTTAAGGGTGGTAAGGCACTGGAACAGGTTGCCCAGAGAGGTCGTTGAGGCCCCATCCCTGGAGGTGTTCAAGGTCGGGCTGGACGTGGCCTTGGACAACCTGGTCTAGTGGGAGGTGTCCGTGCCTATCTCAGGGGGTTTGGAACTCAATGATCTTCAAGGTCCTTTCCAACCTAAACCATTCTATGATAAGTTCCTTTATTGCCTCTGAGGTCCCAACAGAAGCGGATACTGCTTTCAGTCAAAAGACTAGATTTCTGTCAATTATTTTTGAACACATGGGCACGTTCTGATGGCTTTCTGTAATCCAGTGCACTGGCAAAGGTGATAGTCAAAAGAGAACAGTGAATCTCAGAAATAGGTCATACGATGCTATTTTTGACATCACTATTAAAACATAAGTATAGGACTCATATGATGAAAGTCTGCTTGAAACTTGGTAAATAACTGAGTGGTGAACCACAGATACCCTTGGAACATCCCTTAGCACTGCTATCACTATTTCCAGTCTGTGATTCAGTTTTCTCTGAGTTAAGGAAGGCATTTTTAAACTTAGCCAAGCTGAGGTTTTTTAATGAAAACATACAGTGCTTTCATATCTAATTTGTGGACAGAATTTGCTGATGCCCATGCTCTTTATTTGCTTTGTAAGCTCTTCTTTTACCACTAAGAACTTAGGCTTCTTCTGAGGTATGGAAATCTTCATCACCAACTGCATAAAACCTTGCTCCAGGAGAGCTTCTGAACCAACAGGATACAGTACCATATCTATCAGTTGTTGATTTTTAAATTACGTTACATTTTCCCATCTGTTTTTCATCATTTAGATTTTAAGACCGAGTTCCGATATGGGGAAATTAATATTAAAGCAAGTACAAGGGCACACCATTAGTAAATATAATAAAGTATTTTAATTAAAGTGCTAACATAGGAATTAATGAGTACTAAGACTATTAGGAATTTGTAATTGAAATTTCTTATTGAAGTAATAATATGATTATGAGAATTCTAAGTTTATGCAGTTTTTCTATACCTTATTGCTTTGCCCAACCTTTTCCTAATGTTTATTTGCAAATCAAAGTGCAAGCAATGATTCACAGGCAGTGTGGTTCTTTCTAGGATGATATTTGGTGTTAATAAACTAAAGGTTTATACATAGAAGTCAAATAGTGAACTATTTGTCTCTTTTATTAAAACCAAAACCAATAAGAACAAAATGAAATAAAATAAAATAACAGGAACTGAAAACTTAAGGAATTAGAACTTCTGCAGCTTCTTTGTTGTAATTTTTTGGAGGGCAGAGGAGCAGGTCGCTGCCCTCTCTCCTCCCACAGAAGTACTGACAGCCCGACTGATTTTTCTTCCTGAAAGCAATTGACAGCATTGCATAGCCCACTCTAGACACAAAAGGCTTACGTGTGGTTAGTCAGGCGGCCAGCCAGGGTTCGCTTATGCAGTAATCCCCACAGATTTTCAAAGGATGCTGTCCTCGAAGGCAGTGGCCCTGGAGTTCTCATGAGTAAAACGAGCTGGGCACCTGCACAGAAATGCCACTGTCCCAAACTCACCTCATCTCTGTATCTTGCTTGCACTTTGGCAAATTAAATTAAAAGCCCTGTCATATTAGTCTTGAGTGTGAAAATATATGTATATACATGTGGACATAGTTTAATAGTAACTAAAAGGGAAAAGGTCAGAAATATATCAAGAATATTGGGTTGTTCACTGATCCGTCTAATCTGTTTGATCATTGTTAACAGCACTTGTGTCACTCAAAAATTGAAAAGGTACAGCGTAACCTGCATTTCTCTCTGACCCTATGAGGCAAACAGCTGAAGTATTGATAGCCAGAATTAAGCAGTTTCTTTCATCCTTTATCCAATCAACAGTTTACCTCAGTAATTTCTTAAAAATGTGGATTTTTATGTTGGACAAAAAGAATTGGTATTAACAGATTTCAGTTTGTGCTGAAATTTTATGCCAGCAGAATCTGAAGCAGGCATCCAAAATCATCACTGGAGTTTGGAAAGGAAAAGGATGGTTTTATCTGGCTATTTTAATCTCCCCTAAATATAGAGTCTAAACTGGCATTCTTATTTCAGAACATTTGGAAAAGATTTTACACACACACACCCCCCCTTCTGAATTGGGAAACATAAACTGGATGACAGCTTTGTTTCATTGCTTCAGAATGTCTAAATGCAGAGACACTAATGACAGCCCATAATATTTGAGATGGTATTGAAGGTCTTTGCTGTTCCCTCGAACTTTCCTTGATGATGACACTAGTTCTTATACATAAATATTCACCAGTTTCTTTTTAACATACCATTTTGCATCTGAATTCCTTTTGCTCCTGCATGTGAAGGTCTCAGGATTGCAGTGAGTTATCTCAGTGTTTGTCTTTTTTAAGAAAATTGCATTTCTGAACAATCTGCAGTGAGTTAGGAAATCTGAATGCTGCCCCTTTCAGTATAGTGTGATATAAATCCATCTGTTAATATTTTCTAACATTTTGGCTTCCATGAAAGCAATCAGATATATTTTGGAGAGAACGTTTGGTTTTTTTCTGAAATATCTTTAAGACTAACACATGTATAACCCTATGATTTACCCTTGTAATCTTTTTCTGGAGTAAACTGCAGGGTAGATAAGCAAAATACTTCAAGCGTGTTATTTTTAAACATTTGTATAAATATTTTTCTTAACATAAAATGTGTTTTTCATTAAGAATAGCTGTGGTATATATAGTGGCCTCTCTTCCTCTCCTTGTTTTACAGGTGCACATTGAGTTATTCAGTGGGTTCACAGAAGTGTCGTAGGACAAAGTACTTTATTGAGTTTGCTTACCTGTACAACCACAGGTAGTGGACCTTATAGCCATCTGAAAACAGAGTTATGTATTTTCCCAGTAGTCTAGCATTGGTGAAGAGTGTTGAGGAAGGATTAGGGTCTGCGATGATGATGGCGATGATGGTACGAGCCTCGCTGAATGGCAGATTGCTTCCCTGCACGTCCTGCTGCCGTTTGCCAGGGGGGATAGCATGGCTGGAAGAGCAGGGGCCTCGCCAGCAAGGTCCCCATCCCGCAGGGACCGATGGAGGGGTGCAGGGCAGGTCTGGTGGTGGCAGCCAGGGGTGGCTGGGCAGGTCCCTGGTGGGGAGGTCAGGTGGTGGTCAGGCAAGTCAGGACCAGTGGGGCCCATGCCATGGCAGGGGCGAAAGGCAGCGTCTCAACTCAGCAGCAGCTCCCGCATTAGGGCCTCAGCCCTGGCGGAGGCCCCACTACCGCGCTGGTCCGTGTGGCCCCAAGGTAGGGGCCGCCCTGGGCTGGGCTGTCTCAGAGCTGGCCAGGAGTCCCGGCAGCCCAGCCTCCCTCCGTGAGGGTTATGGTTACTGCCATCCTCCTATCCATCGCCAATGCCACTGGCTAGAGCAGGGACTGGCCTTTCCTCCAAGGAGCTCCGACCCGTGTTCAACGTTATTGTTTCTTCGCAGTCGCTGCATTTTAGCACCTCTTTGGTGCATCTTTATTTAGGCTATGATTGTAGCCTCTCTGCGATAAAAGCATCTGTCCTGCTTCAGGCTTGTAAAGGAAGAGGCAAACAGTATCCTGAGCTGTTAGTAGGACTCCATGACGTTTTATCATACAAACAGACATAAAAAACCAAATAATAGTACAGAGAAATCATCTGACTGCTCTTTATGAAAAAATTATTGACTAAATTGACTAAAAATTATTGACTAAAATGATTGACTTAATCTTCAGATATGGGCTTCAAATAGTAAAAGGGCAGTGTTGGCTTGTGAAAAATACGTTTATTAAGAACTTTTTTTTATTCACGTCTGGTAAAGAGCAGCATCTCTTCAGGAAACATGGGACACTTTCAAGAGCTGTCATATAAATCAGGTGTATCTTTGAGGGTGATCCATGCTCAAAGTAAGCAGTTACTCTTTGGAAATAGCAACCACTGTATATCAGTTGGAAAGGATGTGTAGGTAGGTATCACATGTCTGTACAGGGATGCTTGCCAGCTTCACTAAGTGCTATTTTTCTAACAGATTAAATCCAACGGAGAGCTTCTCATTAAAAACGTTCAGCTGCGGCATGCGGGGAGGTACACCTGCACTGCTCAGACAATCGTTGACAACTCCTCAGCTTCGGCTGACCTTGTGGTGAGAGGTAAGGTTTGCCAGGTAAAATACAGATGTGGCTGGTTTTCACCTAGACAAGCAAAGTGTTTTGGGTTGTTTAGAATATGTTATTTCTCATCAAGAAATGACAGCAGTTAAAATAAGAAGTGCATGAACATGCAAAATCCTTGAAGTTTACTCAGGGTACTGATTCGATTCCAGACACTTAGAGGTCTAACTAAGCATGCGTTTTCCTGAAAAGCAATAAAGATTTTTTTTATTATGGGTATTTTCCTTAAAGTAATTTTTAGACAGTTTAATTTGGTGTTCATTAATAAAAATATATTTTAATAATCATTTCAATGTATCCACTGTATAACATTTTTAAGAAGCCACTTCTGTTTTCTCATAAAGCCTTATGGATTAAACTATTCTGTATAATACTAGACCTACATTAAAAGGTTTCCTAGTTTTCAAGTGACAGAAACCAGGATGTTTGGGGTTAAGGCTGTCACTCCATTGTTAACTGATTCATGTCTGTTAAATGTTACTTCAGTCTCAAAACACTGTGCTTACTCATACAGTATGTATCCTACAAGATCTGTTACAATACATAGTTTCAATAACGTGAGTTAATTCATGCCCTTTGAGCATTTTACGTTGTTTTGTGCTCCCAGGTATAACATGTTCTGAAGTGCTAACTTTCTGTCATGCTGACAATTCAAAGCAGATGCTTGGGGCTGCATTGCTGTCATATTTTGCCCCACGTTCCAGTGATACTACAGAGCTATATAGCAGCTGAAGTATAGCTTGTGCCTTGATTCTGAATTTCTGTCGTGTGGGGATGTTGTGGACTTGAATCTTTCTGTATTTAATTTTCACTGGGTATTAACAGCCAGTGAAATGTCATCAGTTTTGGATGAAATGTCAAAGCAAATACGATAAGTAGTGAAACTGCAGAATACATTTGCAAAGAAAAAGAGAAGGGTCTGTTCATGTGCCTTAGTATTATGTAAGCAATTCCTTTTAAAAATAAAAAAAGAGACAAGGTGTCTTATCAAGCTTCTGATTCTTCTTCCAACCCAGTAATTACGATTAGAATCATTGCTCTGAGCTTATGTTGAGGAAGAAATTACCATTTGTTTTATGCTTAACATTCAGGTTTTAATACGATGAACACACTTCTGATTAGTCCTGAGGAATTCTCACTACCTTTTTTGTCAGTGGAAGACTCAGCATCTTGCAGGGTCAAGGTTAAATATCTGATGAAATATGACAAAGGTGATATTATAGTTTCACTGCATTGGTAGGAGGAGGCAATAGCAAAGTATGAAACACAGAGCAAGGTTCCAGGGCATCTCGTCAATGAAACAGTAAAGGATATGACCCAGCACTGTGTGCTTGCAGTCCAGAAAGCCAACCCTATCCTGGGCTGCATCAAAAGAAGCGTGGCCAGCAGGTCGAGGGAGGTGGTTCTGCTCCTCTACTCCACTCTTGTGAAACCCCGCCTGGAGTACTGTGTTCACCTCTGGGGCCCCAAACATAAGAAGAACATGGACCTATTGGAGCAAGTCCAGAGGAGGGTCACAAAGATGATCAGAGGGCTGGAGCACTTCTCCTGTGAAGACATGCTGAGAGAGCTGGGGTTGTTGAGTCTGGAGAAGAGAAGGCTCCAGGGAGACCTTATAGTGACCTTCCAGTTCTTAAAGGGGGCCTACAGGAAAGATGGGTAGGGTCTTTTTATCACGCCATGTAGTGATAGGATGAGGGGCAATGACTTTAAACTGGAAGAGGGTAGATTTAGATTAGATATCGGGACAAAATTCTTTACTATGAGTGTGGTGAGACACTGTTCGTGCAGCACATGAAGATACTTTGTTTGTCCACAAAACAATTTAACAATTCATATGGATTGTCCTATGTGATCTTCTAGTATTAAAAGTGCTGTTGTGTTCATAGTTACTAGTAATACTAGTACAGTGAAGACTGTCACACCCCTGAGTGCGCCAACGGGCCTTAATGGCCCTGACCAGCCTCACCCAAGACACACACCCATGCAACTGCCCTTAGGCCCAGGAGCCCCGTTAGGCTCAACCCTGGATCTTCAGCCCTGACTGGAACTGTGTTGCAGACATGCCTGCTTCCAGCTCTGTCTCTGGCCCTGCCTCCTGGATGGGCCTCAGACCTGTGCTGTAGGTAGCTTGTCTCCTGGATTAACTGCTTGGATATACGCAGTAGTTTGTCACCTGGATCCACCTGATTCGTTGCTTGTGGTACCTAGGGCTACCATATCAGCACCCGGCTCTGCCCACTGTGCTCAAACCCTGTGGGACTGTGCCCCATTGTTGAACAAACAACCAGCCCTGGGGTTACTCATGAGTCCTGGCTCAGCTTTCCTGAGGGAACAGCTGGCCCTTGGTGTTTCCTGGCACATGCCATTTTCAGAAACTTTGACAATGAGTTGAGAATCTGTAAGAGAGATCTCCTGAAGAATGAAGGAACGAAAGATCTTGGGACTGATGAACCTTTCCATACCTTCCAGCTTGAGGGTTTCTGAAGTGAACAGTCTTGCAGGAGAATGGGTCTCAGGCCTTATCTACCTGAGTCCTTGGGCTGGGCTAGCAAATATGCATGTTACCAGGGTGGACTAACAATCCTCATCTTAAAAATCAGCTCTTAGCAACAACTTCTACTTTGTGCATCCCCTGTGAAGAGTAACAGGCCATTTCCACATGCAGTGATGTATTTAGTCCTTACCTTGAAAGGAAGGTCCGAGGACAGCTAATTAGTAGATTAGTTTTCAATGCCAAGGTTTGAATTTTAATAGAAGTTGGTTATGAGCAATCCAGTAGTCAACTGATGTACATTTTGCCAAGGATACTAGATGGGAACTATTCTTGGATCTTAGCAGAAAAAACAATCAGCAATTTGATTGTCAAAGTCATAGGCCATAGCCTAATGGATGGTGCATAGTGGTCACACTTACTTCTTTTTAAGCAATGGCATATATATTATTTGAGGAACCAGTCTAAAGTTGAATAATTTTGGAGTCGGGAATGGAATTGCTTGCTTCTTAGAAGGATAAATTGATTGAAACAGAGGAACAACAATATATGGTAGTATATTTGTTTGATTCAGTTAATTTCATTTGGTTCCTTTTCGTCAGATTTATGGAGAAAATAAACAGCTCAAGAGATGAAGATACACTTGGCAAACTGTGTGTTTAGATCTGATGTAAAAATCCTTTCTTTTTGTTGAGTTGTTTTTGTTTTCTGTGGTTTCTCTGTAAATACTGCAGAGAAATATATCCTGTTATTTCTTGTTGGCTTTTTTTTTTAATATGCCCTGGGACTCATTCAATCAGATTGTTGGATAATTACCTGAATCATGTTGGCATGTTATTATCTCTGAATGTGGAATCAGAAAATACTGCATTGTCTCTGTTTTTACAGAATAGTTAATATATATCACATAACTGTGTATCATATAAAACAGAAGCATAATAACAAAACTGGAACAGTCAATATGAAAAGAATGATCTGAAAATATCTATAGGTCAAGTTTGTAAATAGGTACTAATTAGCACAGCTTCCAGAACATTGTGGTGCCTTTTACAGATGAAGATTACTGTACTCAAGTATGCGTGCATGTGCATCACTCTCTTCTTAGCTTTCTAGTCTATGAAAAAATCATAGACTGTTGATCTGCACATTTCAACCGCTCTTCTGGTGATAAAGGCACAGCACAGCAACAATAAAAGAGTTACCCACACAAAGTAGAGGTGTGGGAGTAGTAGTAATTAGAAGAAAATTTTTTAAATTTAAAAATGCATTTATTAAAATGTGAACATTCAGTCCAGCAGTTTTTTCTGTTATTACTGCTCAGAAATAAACCAGATGCAGTTTGGTGAACAGATGTAATACCCTTTATTATGTTTAGTGATACACCTGGAAAAAACAGGCAAGTTTTGGGAACAGAGGCCTGTCTCTTCAGATATGAAGTACAACTAACAAAGCCAAATATGGATGGACAATAATTGCTGTTAGTTTAACATGGGTATTTTAAGTAGTTGGTTTGAGCAGAAATAGTATTTAATACTTGAAAAGCATAGAGATGAGACTGTGAACTAGTTTAGGAAAAGCAACTTTTACCTGTAACGATTTAGCTGGGAGCATTGTAATGTGCCATCAAGCCAACATTGGTATTTAGTTCATGACTTTTTATATTCACTACAGCTATGAAATTTGAAATTAATCTTTGCAAGTATCTGCCTTTTCAAGAAAAAAATACCCTTTAGAAGTTATTTTATAGGTCCTTCTTGATGATCAAGACTGAAAGGGCAGATGTGGAATGGCTGTTTTGTGCAAAATGTTTTCCCTTTGACAGCTTAGTGCTGCTGTTCCTTGGTGGTGGTCTTTGTGGGTTTATTCTGGTGCACAGAGGTTGTTTGATTTCACCCATGTAGTGCACAAGACTGCTTTTAGTTCAGTGGGTGTGGATTTTTGAAATTCTTGTTGTGGGAAGGCTTTTGTTGAACTGTAGAGAAACATTGCCTATTTCTGCTTTCACTCAAGTTATATTAGCCTGTAGGAAGTCTGAATCTGATGTTGGGTTTAGCACGTTGGGGTAATATGAAGGCCAAGAGAAATGTGAAGAGGTCTATAGAGGTGTCTTTCAAGGTATGATTTTTCTCCAATATAAGTTACAAGATTTTCAGTATAAATTGCAGTCAGGGCCAATATGGCACAGGCAGAAGTGTAGATTAAAGGTGGGCCCTTAGGCCCTGACATAAAGGTCATCCTTAGGTGGAATTTAGGAAGGAAGATTTTGTGTATTTTTTCTGACTCCCAAGTTCCCTGTTGTTTGAGAAAAGAGTAGCAACAGTTTCAAAGTATCATTTTTTCACTTAAGAAAATCTTGATATTACTACTTAGGCAGGAATCATGGGAGTTTTATTTGGTAGTTGTTACCTCCAAGGGCACTTATCCTCTGAATCACTCTGTAGAGTATTAAAATACATATATACATTTTCAATCTGTTCTTAAGTAGAAAGTGAGACTCAAAAGCCTTGTATCTAATAAATACAAGTAGGAAAGTTAGTGAACTTTCATTTTCAGAATATTGAATTTGTGAATTGAACTAGCAGTTATTTTTTTTCTCAGGTCCTCCAGGCCCTCCTGGAGGTATAAGAGTAGAAGAAATTAGAGACACTGCTGTAGCACTTACCTGGAGTCGTGGAACAGACAATCATAGTCCTATTTCTAAATACACTATCCAGTCAAAAACCTTTCTATCTGAAGAGTGGAAAGATGCCAAAACAGGTAAGAGTAATGCCGTAAGTAAAAATTCAATAGGTTTTAAAATGTTTGATTGTTAGAAGGTTTGGCTAATCAGAAAATAATCAAAATAAAAGAAAACCAGGGATGCTATTAATGTCTGCTACAGGGTTTGGGAGCAGGTACCGCCTCGTCAGTGTGTTGTCAACAGGTTTGTTTCCAGCAGTTGGAGGGCCTGAACTGAATATCAAGAAATACAGAAAAGAACAGCCCAGAGTTTTTACCTGTTTTTTGACTCTTTCCTTGTTGCTTGAAAGATTCCACCTCAACTACTGGAATCATAAAAATTTATTTATGGGTTAATTTGGATGGCAAACAGTTGTCTTAATTTCTGTATTTGTTATGCAGAAGGTTGGTTAAAATTGTCTGCTTTTTCCTGGGAGCAGGCTAAGTTCCAGTTGCCTTAAAACTGTCACCCCTACAGAAAGCATAGCTAAGATTATCCTTCTAACCACTGGATGTCATCATTGTGCCACATAATTGCAGTTGAGGAGGCACGTGCCTGAACACAGGGCATGCTAATGTGTATTTCTTTGCAAGATTTAACATAAATCCATAAATTATGAAAATAATTTTAAACTACCAATATCTTTGAATGCTTTATGAAGGATAGCATTACTACAAGCTATACAGAATTGTCCTATCAATATGATTCATTATGCCACTGTAATAATTATAACTTAAGTACTTTTCTGTGGAATTAGGGTACCACATACTCAGCATTTCTAAATACTAACAATATTAGTAGTTTCAGCTATTGTCTTTCATTGAAGTTGTCCTTTGAAACCACAGAGATAGATGTCTAAGAAATAGACTTTGACATATTGACCTGAAAATCTCTGTTACGTTTTCAGAGTAAAAAGTTAAAAATACTAGGCCTGCTGCCTTAAATCAGATATCTCTTCTAGAATATGTAGTACATGTAGCTCTGTTGTATATAATTACCTCCAACAGCCAGCACTAGAATATGGTTTATGTTAAAGTAGTTTGGAAAATAAAACTAGAAGGTTCCCTATTCCCTTGCTATCTCATATTTTGTTTAATAGCGTCTGTAGAATAGATTTTGTTGAACTTTAAAAAAATAATTAATGTAGAAATTAGAGCTGTTCAAGTAACTGATTATTTGCTTCAGTAAAAATCTGCGCAGGAGGGAGGGTACTTCTAGGCCACCCTCTGCTTTTTCAGGATAAATTGTATTTTATTTAGAAAAAAAAAGAATTGGGAAGAAACAAGGTTATAGGAAAACATAGGAAGAATTTATAAGCAAGGGGTGGCAGCTCTGATACTGCTTCCTTTTGTGCTGCATCTTACTAGAACTAGAAAAGTGTGTGGGAGATGCAAGTGTTGGATTCAGATCTTCACTCTGGTTCAGAGCAGACACCTGAATCCATCTCTCTCACTTCTCAGGAAGATTCCCTATTTGCAGTGTTATAAGCATGATGGGAGCCACTTACCTGCACCTCTGAAGTTCTTCTGCTTCACGGAATTAATTAGATAGTCATTGAGACATGCAATCAGGCTTTGAGTCTTTTCCTGTAATGTGTTGAGTAGGATTCACATCTTGAGTGGGACAGGGAGGAATCTAGATTGTTGAATTCCTTTTTTAAAAAGCTAGCAGGAAAGATATAAATTACTCATTTCTGAAAAGTTGAAATGAACTAAATGAACTATTCCAGTGTTTTCAAACTCATTGCTTTTTCATTTGAACAACACTGTGTAATTTTGATTAATAGATGATTGCCTCAAAAAATAGTTAAAATCACTATAGTAACTGTCACTGGCACCACTGCAAGCTTTTACTTAATTTCTGGGCTCCTCCCAGTTTGGCTCAGTGTTCGCTATCATTTAATGCTGCTAATTTTCAATGTGGGGAACAAAAAAATATATTTTGGCATTGCACTTTGGAAATATTGTTGTTATTATTGCTACTACCGTTATTCCCAAACCAAATCATTCATCTCCAGTTGTATAATATCAAGTGTGTTTTATGAAAGAAGAGTATTCTACTTCACAGTATGGACGTATGTATGCATGGGTTATGTAGTAAGTTGTTTACATTTATGTTGCACTTTCCAATTAAGGGGATCAGATTCTCATTGTGTTGAGTATTCATAATTATTCTGGGAATTTGTGGCACAGCAAGATTAAATGAAGAGATTGAAAGTAGTCAAGGAAAAGGAATGCCCAATTTATATCATGGCTTGGATGCCATAGAAGGTTTGCAATGGCTTTATTGATGAGACAGAAAAATTATTTGAGTAAGGAGGAGGGAGGGTGGTGGGCAGGTGGAAAGAAAATGTAAAGTGTTTTTCTTTCTCCTTCAGGGCCGCACTTTGGAATTAAAAATTTAATGCTCATTAGGTAGAAGAAAGTTGTGTCGCCATCCAGTGCTTACACTGCTGTGCCTGGGTTTTTTGCAACCACTGCATTCATGTTTTAATTCCAAATTAGCTACCTTCCTAGTGCAGAATATCTCATTTCTCATCTACCTCTGAACCCAAGACTCTAATTTGACAAACAACTATTGGCCCACACAATAAATTAAAATCCTCTGTCTTTAACTGCAGACAGCTATAGAAACAACCCCTATTATCTGTGAATTGTAGATAGAAAGTCGAGTTACATATTTTATTTATGGTAAAGCAGCTCATCCTTATGACAATAAGTCTTTTCACAGGAATTAAAGTAACACTTACCCTTGTTGGATCAGAACTAGATAGCAAGTTGTAACATGCTTACTAACAAGGTGCACCAAAATATGACCACATTTTATAAACCACTCTTTATCAATTGATCAAACCCTACATTGGCATATGTCTAGCCCTTGTCTATATAATGAATTTTTATTTTACTGTTTTTACATTCCAGATTTCTCATCACATTTGTCTGTAGGTAAAATAAAATTCTGCAACTACAATATGTAATTAGTACGGATACCTCATAACTACATGTAATGCTTTTGGTAGTTCACACCCAGTAAAACTTACAAATCTGTAAGGGTTTATCCAAGATAGTGTCATAGTCTCCAAATTCCCAGTCATTGCCATAAATACTCCTTGTAAAATGTATCCCTTGTGTACAACATAAAGTTTGCTTCAGTTGGCTATGTGTGGTTGCAGAATAGTGGTAGCTTTGCTGAAATCAACCACATTGTTGGCTCATCTCATTGTAAAAATGCTGTTTTCAAAAGCAATTTCTTATTTTTTTTAGATCCGTCAGATATTGAAGGAAATATGGAGTCTGCTACAGTGATTGATTTAATTCCATGGATGGAGTATGAGTTCCGGATAATAGCAACAAACACTTTGGGGACAGGAGAACCTAGTATGCCATCACAGAGAATTAGAACTGAAGGCGCTCGTACGTAAACAGAAAATGTCAAGTTTTTTAATGTGCTTCTTAATTTTCACATTTTTGTTAATCAATTTTGTATTTTTGTTTTTTCTTTTCATTGAAAAAAGCACTTTATAAGATGCAAGTCCGGAGAATATTTTCAGCCACCCACTGCTATAGATTTTAGTAAGCAAATACCAGACTGTTCAGATGTGGTAGCATCAAAGCAGACAGGAAATAAACATCGTGATACAAAGGGCAAATTTGCCTCCATTGCTGAAACAGAATCATACTGCATCTTTCAGAGATCCCCCACTGTATCTATCAGCCAGGTTGTGTGTGTATGAATACATATGCATTCTTGGGACCAGGGTACAGGACTTAGGGAAAAAAAAAAAAAAAGCATGTTTTTAACACGGAAAATGTCCATTTGCTCTTTAGTTTATATTCTAACTAAAGAATACATGACAGGATGTGTGTTATTCTGGATAATGCCATTTTTCTGTGATTGAAGGTTTTGTCTTGTGTCTTCTTATTCCATGTCAAAGATGTGACATTATCCAACACAACATATGCACTTATCAGTCTAATTGCTCAGTGTTAAAATCTCAGAGCGTATTTAAGGATATCCTTTAGGCTCAGGCACATCCTTTTTAAAATAAATTCTCCAAAATGAGGAATTAGATGTTATTATTCAAGATAATACATTCTGGTTTGACTGTACAAAGAAGATAACAGCAGTGCTCTAGGAGGTAATGTATCACTGCAAAAAGACTCTATCCAACAAAACATGTATACCAGTTTATCCTCCTTAATACATATTAGCATCCATGTGCCACCACCACAGTTTAAAATTGTTGTCCCATAGCTTGAGATTTGAAACTAAAGGGTAAAAATTCTTTTTTGCAGTTAGACCTGCTAGGTCGTTGCTTTGATTAGATAGTATTTTCAAAATAAAATGTATTTGCATTGCAAATTTCAAAACGTTTATTAAAAAGGACTCACATTTGGTCCATTAAAAATTTTGTTGCTTAGGGAGAAAGGAAATATATATTGGTTAAAACAATCAGGACAGGGAAGGAAAAGCCACAGAACTTTAATACTAAAGTAAAAGGAAATTACTGCCTATAAAATTGACTATTAGCATCATATGTTTTATGACTCAACAGCTGTATTTGAAGGCCCAGGAATCTAAATGAAAATCTACACATGCTTCTTGGAGTGCCTGGTGCACAGTAGGCATTTTTGAAATGTCAGAGAAGAGACAGAAAGGGAGGGGAAATAATGCTCACAGGTAGAACAGTGGAAGTGTCCTGCAGTTTGCAGTGTGCCACGTTCATGGTATTTGTAGTAGCCTCCCTAAAAACGGCATATTTTCCAGTTTCTTACCAGGAAGCAATGCTTTTGCAAGAGGTAGTCTGTTTAGTCTGTTGTCTGATTCCCCATGCACAGCACCATTGTCAGCTCTGGCAGACTGTGAGACATTTTTGGTGAAGCAAAGCAAGATGTTAATGTAGGCATCAGTCAGCGCTTCTTGCCATGCCAGAATAGGGTATAAATCAGTTACAGTTTGCAGATGAACGTCTGTGCCCAAGTGCATTTTCTGCCAGGAGCTGGATTTTTTTATGAGCAGCAACAATAGGATTTGGGTTGCACTGTCAACTTCCAGGGTACTACAGAACCAGTACTGCATGTGCATTTTTATGTAAATCTGAAGAAGGGAAATATTTTATTGCACAAACAACAACCCATGTCTGCACATTGTAGTTATTTTTAACATTTGTTCTGCGTTAAACAGAAACAAACAGTTCTGTGTCTTTGTTGTACTGTAGGGGTGACAAGTAATGTCTGTTAAACTCAAATGTTATCAGTATCTTTTTTAGTTTTGAAGTATCTCTTCTTGTAGATAACTCTAATTTCAGTAACATTTTTATTAGTGTGCTAAGAATAGGTGCTATGATTTTTTTTTTTAATGAAATCTGCTTGCTTCATCAATAACACATTTCACAGTGATTTCTTGAAATTCAATGGATCAAAGTCTGCTTTTATGTATTTTAGCTTGTGGATGCATTAGAGTAATTGTCTAAGTATAGCTGTCTGAATTAGTGACCTGGTCTTAATGGAGAGAGAAACCTGGGTTTAATGGTTGAGACAATGAGGGAGACTCTCTTGAAAAGGGTGATTTGTAAGACATTAGACAGTCTCTTTTCTCTTTTCCAGCAGCCTGTGTGTCTTCTTTGGCTACTTAAACGTTCTAGCAAACCTCTGCTTCTAACTTAGCACTAAAGTTACATGCTTATAATAGGTAGTGTGGCTACTGTGTACTTCAGTAATAACAACGTCAAGTAATAAGTTCAAGCTTCCTCTTGAATAGTCGTGATATGTATGTTCAGTCTCTTTCTCCACTAATTGTTTTCTGGAAGGCCAGAAATAAGTAAGGCAAACCATGCACTGAATGCTGATTTCAATTTCAAATTTATTGTTACATATTTTTATCCTTTTTGAAAACATGAATTCTTCTCTGCTCTGTGTTTCTCCTCAGCTGACCCTCAGAGAAGGCCTCAATAAACATCTTACTTAAATAGTGGGAGAGCACTTGGGAACTATCCCCTTACTATGTTGTGATATTCACTGATTAGTGGAGAAAATGCCTAATCATATAAGAATTTGTAACACAAAGAACATGTTCATATAGATGGGGCATGTAGCTAATGCATGATCACCTGGGGCATATTTAATGCACTATAGGTAGGCCGTCATTTCTGAAGTTTTCAGTGGTACTTTATATGTCCTCAGTGTTGAGTGACAGCAAATAAATACACAAACACCATAGAGGATAGCAGTAGAATCATCACACAGTGCAAAGAATCTTACAGAAAGGAGAATATGGAAATTATTTATAATGGAGTCCTTGAGAGTATCCTGCTTTACCACTCAGCTGTGCACTAATGACAGATCAGTAGATTTTATTTCATTACATAGAATATCAGTGTAAAATGCAATTAGTATATTACTAAGTGCTACACCAGCTTCACTTCTGGACATCTACCCATTCTGAACATGTGCATCAAGAAGACATGTGCCACTAACCTAGAACAGGATTAGGATGCCAGTGCTTCAAAGATGTATCCATGGATTAAACATTATACATTGTGAGTAAATCCATTGAAGTAGATGGGAATAATCTCAGTCTCCTAAGGTAAATACATGTTCAAGTTCTGAGTGCTTGAGCCCTTGGCATACCAATGTCTGAGGAAGCACAGGAACAATACACAATGCTTCTCTAAAGACCTATGAAGAGTGTTCCATTTCTGAATATTCAATTAATAATTGTAGAGAATATGGTTAAAAATAGGAATGATTGATTGGTAGTTATGGTTAGAACTGTCAGGTTTCCCACAGCAGTAGCTATACATTAGTCTTGGCAAGACCACAGGCTCTCACAGCTATTACAGACTATCATTATTTTAATTGTGTGTGCCACGTGTGCTCATTGGCCCTGATGCTAAAAAGAGAAGTAAATAGTGGTATTTTTACTGACTGCATACTTTGTAGTCATTTGTCTTGTCTCTTCTAATTTTCTAGCTCCTAATGTGGCTCCTTCTGATGTTGGAGGAGGGGGTGGAAGCAATCGAGAGTTGACAATAACATGGATGGTAGGTATTGCACTGAGATGGCATGACACCTATACTTCCTTGTGGCTGATCTTGCTCCCCCTAAAACCCATGGATAGTTTGTCACTGACTCCTGTGAGAGCAGGATTTGTACACAGTATATAGGTTTTCAGACTTTTCTCATAAAAATACATAAAAAGGAATAAGGACGATGATATTTTAGATGTTTATGTGTTGGACATTTCTAAAATATGATCCAAAAAATTCTCTAAGTATGTTTCAAAGAGATTGAAATACATACTGACTATGATAACGCACTGATGTAACTGCATTTGAAAATTCTGCATATTGTATCTTCAAGGCTTTTTTAAGTTACAAAATGAACAGCATGCAGAATTGCTTACTACAAACAAAAGTATAATGTCTTAATTAAGACTTTAATGTGCTGTGAGCAGATTTACAGGCTTTATTAAAAAAAAAGAAAACACATTGCCATTCTGTAAACTAGCCTGTCATAATTTTTAACTATAGTTTTAAGGAAATTCTTGTATATTGACATTTTGTAAGTTTTATTTTATGCTAATGTGACTGGTAATACAAAACAATGTTGCCTCGTACCACAATGTAGCCATTCATTGATATCCACATACTGATGATGTTGTTCTTTTCCTCCAAGCCATTAATTTTTCTTTAGTGATTATGTATTAAGCAAAATAAGGAATGGGGAAAGGGACAGAGATAAAATGTTAATCACAAAAATAATGGAATTAAAAGCTCAAAAAATTACAGTGTTACCAAAAAAGCTTTTCAGTTAGCAAAGTCTTTTGGAAATTTCATCTCTCTCATGTACTTTAGGTATTCAATCCATGATATTTTGATTTTAGAAAGTCTTGTATATCTAGTTATATATATAAACGCTATCTTCATTCTGGTATTGAAGCAATGTTTTTTAAAATTTACATATAATGTGGGGAAAAAAATGCTTCTGAAAACATTATTGAAGGGAAAGGGGACAGGAAGACAGGAAGAAAGCAAAACCCAGAACAAGAGAGGATAAGGATTTTTAAGCAAAGTTGTCATGTATGCAAAAGTTGCATGGAAGAGAGGGTTGGAGGTCTTCTGAAGGGTATTTCAGAAATCTGGGGAGAAGAAATAAAGCAAAAAAGCCTATCTGATTCATGTCAGAGCCTATCAGTTACCAGCAAAAACAGAGTTACAGAAGCATTACGTCTGGCAAAGAAAGATGATTAAATGTTATGCTTGAAAAAATAACCGAGTTTATCTTGCTGTTGACCTCTCTGTTCACCTTCATAAGGCTAAAAGGCATGTAGGGCACATTATGCCATTTGGGTCATTTGGGGAATAATTTGTTTCAGATGTAGCAGCTTATTTGCCTCTATGAAGAGTGCTTTTTGTTGTGGGAAGTAATATAAAGATGGTATAATTCCAACAGTAACTTTCTCATTGTTGTATAGGGGTCCTCCTATTGAATGCACAAATTTTAATCCATGTGCACATTCCATCTTTTGGTACTTAAGGTTGATCATACCTCTTTGAAAAAATTCTCAAGTATGATACAGAAATAGTCAGCCTTATGTTCGGACTAACAGATTTGGGCGTTCCTGTTTTGTTTTGTTTTGTGTTTGTGTTTGTTTTTTTTTTTTAATTCAGTTCAAAATATTTATTCAGTCTGCCTAAGTATTTTAGCAATGAATTTACCACACAAAAAAAATTTCTAAGTTTCTGAAAAAGGAAGATCAATCCCCACTTCTATTAAAATATATTGAAAACGTTATTTCTTAGTTCCACTAACAACAGGTTAGGAAGTAGATGTATCCTAATGGGTTTGATTCTGATATTTATTTATTTTTTAAGAGCAAAAGTCAAATAAGAACATATGCAATGGACAGTTGCACAAGACCTAGATTATTTTATTATTTCTTCACAAGTGCTGTCTTATAAAAACTTTAACAAACTACAGAGCTGCTTCTTGTGTTGCATGTAAAGACCCATACTCGTGGCATTTTCAATATAGTGAAAACTCAGCTGTAACAAAATTAAAAAAAAAACATTATAACCAGGAGAATACTGACTAATACAAGATCTGAAGTACAAGATCATTTCAGTCCTCCTATACACCCAAGTAGATTTATATTCCAGTTATTTCTCTTAGCTAGTGTCATGCTTTTTACATCTGTTCTGTAATGAGTAGCTCATTTAGACAAACATATTAAGCATGACTTCAAATATTTACTTCCTAAGAATCTTCCATACTATGTCTGGCAAGTGTTTTTGAATAGAGGCATTAGATTTACCGAGCCTGTCTGACAGACAACAATATATCTATCTGTAAGGCTAAGATAAAGGTGTATATTAATTCACCCAAATGTGATGACATTTGCATATGCTACTCAAAATAGTCCTTAATTAAGAAGAGAAGAACAAAATGTATGGCAAGCTCACATGTTGCTGCCAACCCCCTTTCAGCTTTTGCTATGATTCATAAGCCCAGGTTGAATGAGACAGCCAGAGATGCAATCAAAACTCTTCTGAGCCTTGTTTTGAAAGAAGAACTGAGAAAGAGAGCTAGGAGTGGCATGCCCCTTCTTCTTCATTTTCCCCATTTGTCTCTCCCTCTTCTCTTTTGTTTTTCAAAGTTTTCAGTGGATACTACAGACGATTCAGCTACATATACCTGCTTATTATGTGCAGCCATTGGAAAGCGAGCTGCTTTCAACATTTTATTTAAGACGTTCCAGAATATAATGTTTAAGCGCCATTCCTGGCTTTCTAAAGTTTGCTCTGGCTGAAAATCATTCTGAGACTAGGGCTGCATCCAAGCTGTTTGCTTTGGCTTATGAGATAGGATGCTGGTTTATTTTAAGCAGCTACATACAATGATAGATTCAGAAGATGAGCTATCGAAGGTGACCCAGTCCATGAAATCTTCTACTTTTTGAATTGCAAGGTTGCCTGTGAATCTACACTTAGGTACGTGAAGGTACATTAGCTGTTCTGGGAAACTAGGTATCCAATTTTTACCTGATGTCCAGTCAGGCTTGAGGTAGAAAACAAGCTAAGACATGAGTTATACCTCATCCAATAGGTACACTCAGAATATGCCTGACACACAAAAAATTAAGCACATAAAATAGATTATCTACTATTTTTTTTTTCATAGCTGATTTGTAGTTAAAGTCTTCACCTGGTGGCTTGTGATTAGCATCACAGCTAGAGACTGAATATCCAGCTCGGTTTTCACATGAGGGGTTTCTTGAATTTTATCTATTGGTAGTCATCTTAATTACCAATTATACTTAAGTCATTCATGCATTCTCAGAAGTCATGTTGTAGGTAGATGGATATCTTTCCACTGTCTAAAGCTCCATTATAATTCAGATTTGTCATATGTCAGCATTTCACCTGTGTTCCTCAGAAAAGCCAAAGAAGTTATGTATGTAGAGACCTGCCGTCGGTCAGTTGTCTTCTGCAACATGGAGTCATGGTTAGAGTATCCACCCAGGAAGCAAGAGGCACTCAGTCCAGAAGATTGTCCATGCATATCCCATGCTCTGGAAGGGTGCCCTAACCCTATTCATGGTGTACTGAGGCCACTTTCCAGTTTTTGATTGAACTGAGCTACTGTTCTGTGGGAGATGCAGTATGTGGAAAAAAAGAACAGGAAGCAAGAGAAAATCTGGTGGTTACTGAACTCTGCAGATGGTAGATCCTGCTGGATTCTGGGCCTTGCTCCCACAGCCGTTTTTTGCTTGTATCCTGTGATGATCCCATGCTGAGGCAAGGGTGTCTAGGGACTGTCATCTAGAACCAGGTTTCTGTCTTCAACCAGCTGAAGGCTGACTGCTTTTAATATTGCTGTATTGTTACTGTTGTGACTTTAGCACTGATGTTGCAAAGTGGTGAAACTTTGCAGCAGCAACAGAGAGAATGGGATGCAATGGGATCTGACAGTGGGCATACCCAGAGCAGGGGTCAGTTAACCTTAAGCTGAGTAAAGTCAGAAGTCCCAGCCTTTGGTCTGATTCTGTACATTTCTCTTGGAAGCTTTGTCATGAAGAAAAGAGGTTCCATTATTGTTCGTATGTCCTTATCAGACATTTTTCAAATTTTGAGTTCCAACATCTGTATTTGCCTTAATTTTTTTCTTGTTGTATTATGTATACCAGTGTTCTAATCAATGTGTTACGTTTCTGAAGTCAAAATGTAAATGTTTCTATTAGTCCAAAAATCTGGTGAGTTTTCACCACAATTTTCTTCTCAGAGAATCTTTGGAGTTCCATTCTTGCTTCAAAGAAATATGAATATCAAAATTTGTGAGCTAGGGTGTTTTTTTTGCTTTTTCCACTATTAACATTTAAGTTTCATAAACCCTTGCTCAGAATAGCTCCACACATGTTGGCTGAAGTGCTACAGCAGCGGGCAAACACCTAAGAATAATAATTTCTGTCTGTTGTACTGCTGCAAGACCTTTGCCTCAAGATAAGCTATTTCATCTCTGTGAGGTTTACAGTATGGAAAAAGGTGATGCAGGAAGTTTATTTCACGTCAGCCTTTAGATGCACTGATGAATGACATGATTTTGGCTTGTTGGGTGCATTGTCTAATACTTGTGGTAAAGGTTCTGTGGACTGTGGAGGGATCAATGAATGTAGAGCTTTGATAAATGAAGCAAAATTTATTACAGCAGATGGTCTTCCGTAATTTTATATTTTCCATAATTCTTAGGTGTAGGAAATCAGCTATAGTTTTAAGGAATATTTTGGATAGGTACCTTTAATGCTTATGCTGGATGAGGGAGTCATTTAACTTAAACTTTTACCAGTTAGAATCTAGGTTGATAATCTAAACCAGCAACTGTACGCCCTCCATCATCAGTGAGAAGTGGTAGGATGAATTATTCTTTGAATGTTTCCATTTCTATTCATCAATGGCGGAAGCTGCATAGATAACCACGTTTGGGTAAATTAATATAATTTAGGCCAACCACATAATTTTTTTTCTTCTCTGTTTCACGAGAATATCTATCTCCACACACGCTCATGGACCTGTGTACTTACATAGTGTGTCTGTGCTACATATCCACTACCACTTACTCCTTAAGAAAGCCTTTTTTGCCAGCTACAGCTGACAACAGTTTTAGTACACAATCATTCTTGGTTTATTTCTGTAGGAGATAACATGATGTGTCTTGCACTGAGTTCGGATGAGGAACAAGATCTTAAAATGTTTTAGTAGCAGATATACTACTACTACTGCAGATTTGCATAGTGAAGATGGTGTATTTTTAAAGGAGGTGGGAGCAAGCCATAGAAGCAAAGCAGGAGAAAATGGAACTTGAGTTCAGTGGTTTTACAATGCGCATATCAATGCTTTCTATATTATTTATATTTAATTAGACATCCATTTGTTTAGTTGGCTACAAAAAGTAATGTTTTATCTTTTACCTCTTTAGCCTTTGTCAAGAGAATACCACTATGGCAATAACTTCGGTTATATAGTGGCTTTCAAGCCATTTGGTGACAAAGAATGGCGAAGAGTCACAGTTACTAATCCTGAAATTGGCCGGTATGTCCACAAGGATGAATCAATGCCACCTTCAACGCAGTACCAAGTAAAAGTGAAAGCTTTTAACAACAAAGGAGATGGACCATTCAGTCTGACTGCTGTCATTTATTCAGCACAAGATGGTGAGTAAAGGTTCCAGATAAGTTTTACACTGAGGGCCCAGATCAGCACTGCCAACATCAGCAGAGAAAACCTGGTCCTAGACACTTATTAATACAGCAACATACACCTTCAGCAAGGAGGGTGTACATTGCTCACACAAAACACTTGCAGTTGTTCTGAATAAACAACTTCAGACTCTATTTCCTATGCGATGCAGAACACTTGGCTGTACTTGCCGTCTGAATGGGCAATACACAGAAGCATTCAAGATCTTTCACACAGCTTGTTAAAAGATTTAAGAATTAAAAAAAAAAAAAAAAGAAATTCTCATCTTCATACTTTTTACCTAAAACATTTACATCTTTATCCAGCAATGTCTCTGTGATCTTAATACTTTTGACATATATATATGGGTTTTTTCTTCTTAACAGACTACACTAAAGCCTATTATTAGAGTAGATCAGCATCAGAATCTAGCCCAAAACTTATGAAGGAATGATAGTTCAGTTGTATCCGGTTATATTTCAAGCATGTTAGATATTAATATAAATTATCCCTGCCACATTCTTTATTCTGGTTTTGATGTTAGAGCTATCAAGTGAATAATTTGATGAAAACCTCCTTGACATTTCACGAAAATCTTTTTCATAGTTCTTGCTGGAATTATTTCACATGCTATGATCATCAGGATTCAAGTTTAAATGACATTTCCAAACTTAGCAGGAGAGAGGAAGCACTAGAAGAAGGTTTACCTTCAATCAAAAGAAATATATACAACATCCTAATTGCAACATAATCTCTCAAGTATTTTTTTAAAAAATATGGTTTATTAATTTCCACCAGAAACCCAAAGAAGAAATGCTCATATTTTTCTTTCCATAGAGCAGAATCTCCTTCACAAAGTCAACAGATCCAGACCAAAAAGCCAAGAGGAGGGATATGATAACGGGGCCGCTTCTCACACTTCCGACTCTGTTCTTTATTCTGTGTACTTTATGGGAGATTTATGTTCATGATTCCCATTAGCACTAATGGGAACTTTGCACACAAATCGCCCACACACAGAGAAAAGATAAAATAGTCCTTTTGTTCTTACGATAATTCAGGATTCAAGCTAGTGACACTTAACTATCTCAAGAGGTTAATACTAATCCTTTTTCTCAGAAAAGCGTACCTTAGGATATCATCTTCAACAGCTGCCACAGCAACAGAACAGTTGTTTTTTTGTATAAATGAGTTAGTAAATAGCTATGGTGTAATAAAGGCCATATCTGCTAAATAACATTTCAGTATACATCCTTTCTCGGAGACGTTATCAACAGCTGACTGATAAGCTCCTATGTGTTTATGTTAGGATTGCACTAACCATGTCAGGAATGGCAGTATGTTCATATAGCTCTCTCAGTTCACAGACATGGCAGAGCCTAATAGCTCCAAAAGACAGAAGAAAAGCGAATGTGCAGTAGTGCCAGCTTCTAGATAAATAAGTTACTTCAGTGGCTGCTGATGTTCTAACATAGACTTTAGCAAAGTCCAGACACTTCATAGAAACACTTGTGGTTAAAATATGCCAGATCCAGGCAGCAAAAGGAATAGAAGGTCAATGAACCTACTTTTCTTTGCTTTCAAGCACAAGAGTCACCAAAACAATCAGATTCACGATGCTCCAAACCTTACCAGTAATGCCCACAGCTCTTGTGCAGAGCTATGATCCTGAAATCCAGGAACAGCAGGGCAGGTTAGAAGGAATTTTTCCAATAGGTGTAATGAAAGTTATTCCAAAGAACATTCTGCGTATTTTTCTGCTGGCATCAGGACTTGCATAAAGTCACCTCAGTACCTTGTAGCATCCTTACTGGCTTCCAGCCTTAATTTTGTATAGTTAAGGTTAGAAGATAATTGTGTGATGATCACTGTGTTTTCAGTGAAGAGAACATATTGTGAGGCCCACATGACTGCTTCTTTTATTGGTAGAATTACTGAATTAGAAGGCTGGAGAAAAGCAGCTGATATCATCTTTCTGGCTCAGGAAAGACTGCAAAATATTTATAGAACATAGATGCCAAATAGGGGTATAAATTATTTGGAGTTCATAAACAAGCATAAGCACTGAAATATTGTTTAGAGTATTGTATCAGCAAAATGGCTGGCAGTTGGAACTTTTCAATAGGAAACACACAATGGAGGAGAGTCTGACAGTGATTGGGGAATAGATTAGATGATCACATCTATTCAACCTGTACTTGTGTACTTCTGAATCAGCAAGTGAAATTACAACTATCAGAAAACACAAGTTCTCTGAGGTATTAGTGAGATTTTAAAGCAATATGGTCATACAATATTCCATATGGATATGTATAAATATACACACATACATAAATATGACAGCATTTCAACTAAGTTGTGTATTTTGTAATATATCTATGTGTGTGGAGTTATAACTGTGGGCATATTTATTCACTTCTGTAGTGACTGGGGAATTTCTGTGTTCCCATGTGTTTTAAGCCAAGTTCCATATCTGACAACTACTAGTCATACCTGCCATTGCTAGTAGTGAGTAATGTTTGCTAGTAATGAGTGCACAGGCCTCTTGCTTATCTAAATTCCTGTCATTGTGAAAACAATTTTGCAATAACATATCATTTTTTAATTATACATTTGCATTATTAACAGTCATTGAAAGACAATTACAAAAGGTAACTTTGCATATAAGATTATTTTGTTACCTAGGATACTTTTCATGAGCGATGTAACTGATTTTTTTCTTAACAGTGGCTGTTTTGATGCATAGTTGACTGGATGCCCAGTTGGAAGATTAAGTATATGAAAGCTTTCCTCAGCTCAGGCTGCCATGCCTGTCTGTTGCAACTTGTTTCAAAAGATTCACGACAGAGAACTGTTCTTAGCTTGGAAAACTTTTATAGGCATTGCTAAGTTTATGCCTTTTTAAATTCCTTACCTCACTTAAAATGTAAGCAACAGTGAAGTTAACAGCTTCTTATAATTAAACTAGAACTTAATATTTAAATCCTGAAAAAAAGCATATCACATTATAATGGTCTGTATTCTGCATTGGCTGCTGTCCAGAACTAAGAACACAAACAAAATCAGCTTTGTGACATATGCCTAATAGAAGGGTGCTCTTGGATTATTTCACACCTATGTTCAAGTTTATATGTGCCACTGGCCAGCTCTATAACTAATATTCAGTCTCATAAAAACTTTGTATCAGGACTAAGTGACATATACGTGAATATTTGTGTGTAGCTAGGTTAAAAAATCTGATGTACATAATCTGTGAGCTGCTGTCCAATTTAGTAAAAGATCACTGGATGCTTCATTCTATTTATCAAAGCCTGGTTTTAATTTACACAGATTTCAGCATGGAATCTGTTGAAGCATAAAAATACATAGTCTGAGCCAAGTAATAGAATCATTGCTTTGTTTTTATAGTCATTTCCCATACAGATCATCACCGAATTTAAAGTTCACTCAAGTAAAAACAGATTAAAAACTAACACGCTTGGCCCCCTGATACTAAGAAAATTATACGAAATACTGAAGTGAGAGGAGCCTGTGTAAGCGAGTATAACAATGTCACTGGTTGAAATTGGATGTTTAACATGTGTTTCATCTTCCAGCTCCAACTGAAATACCTACAGATGTGAGCGTGAAAGTTTTGTCATCTTCTGAAATGTCTGTTTCTTGGCACCATGTTACTGATAAGTCTGTGGAAGGATATCAGGTGAGTTTAGAGAAGATACTGTATATCTTCTCATTCATTTAATTTCAGTAGTTAAATGCAAGATAATTCCTACTCTAGCATTCTGTCTCTTAGGGTTCACTTCTCTGTAGTTGTAATTTTCTGTACAGATTTCACATTCTGAGAAACAGATTCTTTTTAACGCTATATACTTCATTACTAAAACATATTAACGAATGTACGTGCTCACTATTCAACAGAAAAAAGGCATCATTATTTCGTAACAGAATCTGATCTCTTTATGTTACATAATTGAATGCCTATCTCTACCTTCTCAGAACATATTGAAATTAAGTTTTGGGTGTAATTGTCAACAAGGACATGAAATTGTAGCTAACTCATGGCTCATTTAAATTTTCAGCAGTTATTAATATGTCACCCACAAATCCTATAGTAAGTGGGACCAGGTGACAAATGCCCAGAATCCAGTATAACAGAGACAGTGCTATTGTGCAGACAACAATGTGTTGTTCATAGTTTCTACTCTCCACATGAAAATGAGCTTAAAGTTATGTTCATCTGGTCCAAGATTAAGTGTTACTACCAGTAAAAATTGTTCTTGTCCTTGTACAGTGATAACAACAGCCACAGGGTGGGTGCAATCAGAAATGGCCACGTAGTACTCCAGCAGGGAAGCCTTAACATCATCCATGTAGAGTGGATGCTGACAAACTCTGCAGTTTACAGCTGGCTTACTTTGGCTGCATTCCAAAATAGGGATTTGGGCCTTTGTTAGTGACTTGCTTTGTGAGTTAAGTTGCCGGCTGCTTGATGGTAGCCTCTATGTTCCAAAATGAGCACATAAAAATGTGGAGTAAGCTCATAGAAGGCATTTTTATGACTGGAATCTATGAATAAATGTTCTTTTAATTAGTAGTACTTGTTACTGTATTTCCTGATCTCTGTTTCTGTCTCCATGAGATTTATGTAATACTTTTGGTGTACTGTAACATGATGAGAGCAAAGATCTCAATAGGAACTAGCATAGTGTCCCATATAAAGCATGATTATACACAGTACCCACATAAAGTTTTACGATTACAAACAGAGAACACTGGGGCTGAAAATTAAGACACTGACATCAGCAGTAACTCCTAATTTACTAAAGCAGCCCACTGGTTTGGTGTTTCATAGGGATTGTGCAACTAGAATAGAATAGCCAAATTCATGGTCTTAACTGAGAGCCAGGTGGAGTGTCCTGATCTGTGAGCTCAAGGAGCCAGCCATATAGGAGTGTTGCACTCCTGAGCTGCACAATCAGCGCAGAAACTGTGCAGGAAGCCTGTACGCCCTGAATAACCAGAGCAGACACTCAGCAGGCACACACCAGGGGACTTGTGGGGGAGTGGAGAGAGCAGCCACAAGGAGAGCATGGAGAGGTTGGGATTGCAGCAGTGATAGAGCATGACAACACATGTTGAGAGTTGTAATGCGGAATGGGGTAGGAAGGCTGGAGGGGAAGGATGAGTGGGGAAAGAATGTGGTGGGAAAATATTCCTATAGGCAACCCACTTTTGGCCATTTTTTAAAATTTTGCTTTATTTTACATAAAGCAATCTGAATTGCTGTCAGGGGAATCCAGGTAAAGAAGGGAAGGGAGAGGATCCAGCAGGAAAGAACAGGATGCATGGGACAGTAAATAGAAAAAAGGGAATAAAGTTGTAAAGAATTCTGTGTGGAGGGTCTTTGGGCTGAAAAGAGAATAACTGCTGTTCTGAAGAAAGGTGGGATACCCTGGGAATGGGTGGAGAGCTCTGTTAGACAGAATATAGAGATGCTGGGTATGGCCTTATTTTGATAGCTGGAGTGTAACTTCATCCACTCATTCCTAGAGAAATACTGCTCTTCCACAAATTCAGTATGAACTGGGTGGCTTGAATACGTAAAGTGAGCAGTGGCATTAGAATGAATGTCTTCTCTTTTTCTTCCTCTTTTTCTGAAGTAACCTTCTAGTTATCAGGTCTCTGGAAAGAAGTTCCCATCTGGCTACACAATAATCAGACTGATAGGCATGAATTACTGCCCCACGGAGCTCAGCAAGTTGTTAATTCTGAGATCCTTTTCTCTAGAGCAATCACCAGCTTCATTCTAGTGATGGAGAAAGCAGCAAAGGGCAAGCCTGTGCTTCTACACTGAGAGCAAAAAGAAAGTCTTGTGCTCCTGAAGATCATAGCTCCCATCAGTCCCGAGGGAGCCATGAGACAGGGCAAAAATAGAGAGGGCTTTTCTGGAAGGTCAAAGCTGTAGATAGCTTTTGTGAAGATACAATACAAGTTATGGGGGATAAAGCACTCAAACTATGTTATAAAATTCCAGTGAATATGTCTGGAAGGCTCTATCTCTATAGGCATCAAGAAATAGTCCAATATTTATTTTTTAATTACTACTCAGCTGTAACACAAATTAGCAAAATCCCTTCTTCACCAGAACACCTTCGTGGTTTCATTTTGGTGTTTCTTATTACCTGAAAATTGCATAATTGACCTTTTAAATGCTAGAGTTTAAGAGGTGGGAGTACCCTAAGCAAAGTACCTGAAGGTGTTTCACCTGCGACACAATGCTTTTTACACCTGAAGGAGTCAGATCTTCTTGACACTAACGCATACTGTCAGGATGACTGCCCTTATGGTGATGAGTGCGAGCTGATACATTTTGCCATTACGGAGGAGTATCCTCAGCTCACACTTAAAGAAGAGATAAAGTATGAAAACTATCTCCATCCATATAGAGAATGTAAGATTTATGAGTTCTTGCAACAGCCTGCTAAAAGCCATAGCTCTTCAGTGCATGCAATACCAAAGACGCTCTCTGTGTTTCCTGCTGCTTCTATGCAGACATGTAATAGATACATGTTTATTTTATTAAACAAATTTATCACGATTCACCACCATTGTCCCTTGTTTACTGAAATATCCTATTAGCATTCTTTCTTAATATGAGTAAAGTATCTCTTTTATGTCTCTGCTATGTAAAACTTTCATGACTATGACAGCTGTTGTTCCATGGCACTTACGGAAACAACTTCTGGTGTATTTCAGTATATTAAAAATTGAATAGAGGAGAGGACCACAAAAGAGAGGTTTTTTCCCTGATTTCAGCATGGAAGGCTGCACTAATCCATGATGGATAAGGCATTCCCTTCCTACAGATCACTATTGGCTTATCTCCTACAACAAACCCTAGAGCTGGGCTGAAATACCCTCCTGTGTCCCCTGGGAATTTGTTACCCTACCAAGGTAAATGCAGCGCACCAGGAAAAAGCAGACTGTCCAGGATTATTGTCCAAGCTCTTTAATAAAAAGAGAGAGGGGCTATAGAGCAAAGTGAGAAAATATGACTTCTTGAAACAATGGGGCATTTAATTCTAGATATCACTTCCACAGAGGCAGGAGAGTGAAAGAAATTTCCAAGTTATTTCAAGAGACTTTTAAAGTATTTAAATAATAAGTGAGAAGAGCAATGTAGGAATAGCCTAAAGAAGACCGTTCTTTTACTTAGCTTTCAAGGGAGTCATCCAAATTTTTTTCTTTTCCAAGAGTAGTTACAATAATCCAAATATGTAGATATGACTGTATATTAAATGAAGAGGTAAAGAAAAACATTCTGTGTGACACACAGCTCGCACACTATAGGAGTGGTTAAGTCCACAACATTGCAGCCAAGAACAATAGTATTTGGGATTTAAATTTAGTTTAATTTTTACATTATATTACTTCTGCCTGAAATATAACATGCTCTTAGTGTAGTAATTTGCATTTTCATGCATTGTTCTCACTTGTCTTGTTTGATGCTGTATGTTACTTGTTATATTACGCCCTTAGTAGCACTGTAGTGCAAATGAACTGTAGGGTTGTAGTAAGTTTTGCAAGTCAGAGGTATTGAAAGGCTTCCAGCATATGCCCCATGATTAACAAAAGCTTCCCATAAAGTGTGTTTGCCATCTTTAGGTAAAGCAGGTACTTAATTAACATAATAGAACATACTGAAAATGAATTAATTAGTCTTCAATGGCCAGTTAATATCAGCAACAAAGCTGCCATCGATCCTGTCATAGCTAATAAACTTTTGGCCACGTAGAACTTCGCAGACATCTCTCTGCTGCAGGCTGGAAACTTGTTTGAACTTAGGGACAGAGATAGACATGACGTCTTCTAGCTCATGATGCACACACCCTCTCACATTTGAGTCAGCCACTTATAGTTGACAGCTTATGGTATACAGCTGGTTGCATTCAACCACAACAGCTCATCTACAACAGTTTGTTAATTATAATCATATTTTTTAAAAAATCTGACTTGAAGATCATAGTCAGAGCTTCAGGTGAAATGGCTGTGACAGTTTCAGATCCACACCAGTTCAAAACCATTCATCAAGTGGAGGTTACCACCCTGCTGGAGAAGCCTGCAGGATGGATTGGGTGCACATTCCTCACTCATTTTGGGGCAAAGGCTGTTGACTCAGTAAAATAGTCACCTCAATAAGTGGGAGTTTCGTGCAAGTGAGTGCCTAAATTACAGTAAACTGATGTTTAGGATGCTAGTGGATTAAAATTCCAAAACGCTGTGCAGGACATACATTTATATAACTTAAAATTACCCGTAAATGCTTGCTGAAAGGCAGGTACACATGCAGTATTTAAAAATGGGAGCCAGTTTGGCCTGCAGATAGAACATGATTTCTCTCTGCACCAGGAAAGAGGAGGAAAAGACGTTATGATATTGTCACATTTATAATAACCAGAGCATGAGTGACCTCTAACACTGGTGGGCAAGACTGAAGCAACAAACGCTGCCAAGAGACTTTAGTATTTAAATGATCATAAACTCTGTGAAGTGGTATTGATTGTTACAATGTCCAAAGACATTTGAAGTAGGTGAAGAGAAATCCTCTGCTGCACCTCTCCTCATTCAGCCACAGCACAGTCTGTGATAAAACAAGTGTTTTCATTAAGCATTTTAATATAAACATCAACAGGAGAAAATAAGGCCTTGCCAAGCTGCCAAGCAAGGGTCATGCCCATAATTTGTAAAGAGGAAACTGTGATATTAACACCTCAACAAACTATCTGCTCTTCTAACCTATTCCTTAAACGAAGTTTCCAAGGAAAGCTAATGTCAGCAGAACAGAAGATTAAAGCAGTTGCTATTTAAAAGATAAAATAACAGGATACTTGATGTCACCAGTCAAATCTTACAAAGCAAGATTGTTCCTAGAGTCTGAAGTTGCCAACAACATTATGTTCTTCCGAAAAAGATTTGAAAAGGCCCTCATGTAACATACCCAAAAATAATTTTGAAGGCAGGCAGAAGCCTAGCAGAAATGCTGAGAGTAAAAACAGTCGAAACCAAAATGTAATGGGAATGGCTTTCCACTCTTTCAGGTTAGTGCAGTAATTTAGTCTTATGCAAATGGTTATAAACCAGACAAAACCCAGAGACTGACAGTGTTTTACTCTCATTTGCATCTCACAAGGCCATGCAGAATAGGACCCTGTGTATGGGACAGACCCTATGGAATGGCATCACTCCACAGGAATTACTCTCTTTTAAACTGGTGCTTTGTAATGCGTAATGAATTAAAGTAGAATGGAACAATTTCTTGGGAAAAACAGCCTCACAGAATTTCTATGTACAGTTAATTGAAGTTGGATTTTAAGATGTTACAAGCTTACATTGATGCTTTTCCCATAGTTGAAGCATTTTCAGGTTCTTTCTCATCTACTTTGACAAATGCCATATTGTACTATGAAATCCAATTGAATTTAGCCAAAGAACTTTAGAAAATGGTTATTTATACATATCTAGACCTGCACATACTGATAACATGACTGAATACTTCTCATTCCTTAGATAGAAGTAAAAAAGGATTAAATTTGTAAGACATTTTAAACAAAATATTGTGGAAAACATTAGCAGAGTTTAGTCTACAGTGTAGTGTAGGAAAACAATATTAACATTCGGAGCAAAATGCTCAAACAAAACAGCAAGAAGAAAATGGTCTTGTTCTCTGAAGTCATTATCCATCTCCCAGACTTCTAATGACTTAGCTGAGAACAAGTTAAACCATTGTGTGAAAAGGTTTCGTAATAAAAGCTGAATTTGTTTCTGTTTCTTTATGTCTATATACAACTTGGTTAAAATCACAGACTGTAGAAGGAATTCGATGCTATTGATGTTAGATTTCTTTTAGCTCACTTATTACCCGGAGTGTGTAGTGTAGAAACAACCAGCATACACCATTTTTTATAAACTTTCTTTATGACTAAATATGTTGAATTTAATCCTTCAATTTGCTTTCTTACAGATTCGTTACTGGGCTGCTCATGATAAAGAAGCAGCTGCACAGCGGGTACAAGTGAGCAATCAAGAATATTCAACCAAATTGGAAAACCTGAAGCCTAATACTCGCTACCATGTAGATGTTTCTGCCTTCAATAGTGCAGGCTATGGACCTCCCAGTAGAACCATCGATATTATTACCAGGAAAGCACGTAAGTAAATGAAGCATTAGGTTAAGTGCGATGTGATGTACTTCATTATTGCATATTGCATCACGTCCATCAAGTTTTCAAACTTGGCTTCTCATGCATATACCCAATGTTCTCCCTTTATGTGGTATTGGTTCTTTGAAAATTTCTCCTAAGGCTCTCCTTCCTCTCTTTTGTTGCCATGTACAATGTGGATATCTTACAAAAGCTGGTAAAGAGACTAAGACTATCAGCTCATAGGAGGGTCAAGCTCGGGGTTGCTCGGGGTTTTTTCCAGTTGGATCTTGAAAACCTCCAGGGATAGAGACTGCACAACCTCTCTGGGAAACCTGTTTCACTGCCTGACTTTGAGCATGTAGTCTGAGCCTTCTTTAATCAAATTTGTGCCTTTTGTCACTTGTTCTCCTGCTATACCGCTTTGAAGAGACTGGATCCATCTTGTTAATCTCCCTGTAAAAACAGACAGTGGCTCTTTGGCCCCCTCCAAAGCAGTATCCAGGGTGAACAAGCCCAGCTGTGTCACCCTCCCTTCACGGGGCAAGTTTTCCAGCTCCCCACCAGCTCAGTGGGCTTCTGCTGAACTCACTCCAGATTAGCAGTGTCTTTCTAGTACTGGGGGGCCCAGAGCTGGACATGATATTCCAAAGGATGAACAATTCAGACCAGGTATTACTTAGGCAGCTATACCCTGTCTTTCTGTTTAGTCAATAGTGAAAAAGATTGTATTCTGATGATTAAAATGTGACCAATTGCCATTTTCATTAATAGTAGAGGGAGCCAGGATCAGGGAGCCTTGAAAAGTGGGTGATCTGAATCACACCCTTGAATTTACATGCCATAATAGGTTTCTGGATATAGCTCCTGTCTTAATGATGATACCTAGCATTAATAAATGCTGAGCAATGTTCAAGTAAGAAACACATCTTTTGTCTTTAAAATACATTTATATGGGCTAAAAATATGTACAACTAATTTTAGGATTTCTGTCAGTACATAGTGTATTGAACAACTTGCACCTGCAGGGTTCATTTGTGTTGAATAAGAAGACTCCACTTTATAAGCCTATTGTGTGAAATACAATTAATGGTATCCGCAGTGAGGTACTCCCATTTCTACTGAGTCAAATGCTCTAGAAGTGCCTTTAAATGGTTAATTAAATATTTAATCTCAATGAATAAATACATCTTAAGCCACATTTCTGGGAGGTTCTGAACATAGTGGCATGCCAGCAAACACACATGGTCAGCAACATAGTGAAGGGTAATCTTGGCCACTTCCATTCTGGCAACACAGAAAGGCAAAGCCACAAAGCAGCCACTGCTGAAGCCATCCAAAATTGCCTGGCTGGAGCTGTAACAGCTCATTCCAGCAAGGAGACTATCCCTTAATCATATAAAGATCAGTCTAATTTCCCTTTTTACATTTTTACATGTTTTAATAAAAATGTCATTGAATGTTTATGAAATCTCATTTATGTGCACATTATACATATGTTGCTTTTCAGCTCCGAGCCAACGTCCAAGAATTATCAGCTCTGTAAGATCTGGTTCAAGGTACATCATCACCTGGGATCATGTGAAAGCAATGTCAAATGAGTCTGCAGTTGAAGGATACAAAGTATGAGCTATGAAATTTTTTTTAATCTTTATGTATGCCACAGGAGGTACATTTTATAGGCAGTGTTGAATTTTGGTACCTTATCAGACTTAAACATAGTTGCATGCAAAAGATGAAGGTATCATGCTCGTAGATCACAGACATCCAGTAGGCTTAGGGCAAAGCCAGTCGGCTTAGTAAATATGGCAAGAAAACACTGGGACACTGAAATTCATTAAATTCATTTGGGTGGTAAGCCTTATTATGGGAAAGTTTAGATCGGTAACTGCAACAACCTGATTTCCCATATAATTACATTTATTGTCTATTGCTTAAAAATAATGTTTCAAAAATTGTACACTTTAATAGTTTTTCCTTATACCAGAATGCATTGTTCCAGCTCCCTTTCCCATCTCCATGGGAGCTGCAGTTCCTGGAACATGAGTTCTTCAAAGCCTGGGAAGGTAGAGGAAGGGAGGGGACACTTAACCTTGTTAGATGCAATTACTGTATACCTAGAGCAAGTGTATATACTAACTATAGGGTGTATAGAAAGCTTCAAAAATTAATTCCTGTTTAACCTTGCTGCTTGCTTGGCAGTAAGAAAATTAGTGTCATGTTCTACGTGTACAAATTTTGCTTGAAGAGTTGAACTGCTTCCTGGGAATTGCTGACAATGTTTTACAGAGATGATTCCAGAAAGAGTGGAGCTCTTTTCTAAAGGTCCCACAAGACATATAACACCAAATTTGCAATAGTTTAAAAGCACTAAGACTTAATAATAAAATTAGTAATTGTCTCATTTATGAAAATAGTAATAAATTTTATGTCAGAAGACCCAGCTAAGTTCTGAGGTTTTTATTTGATGCTCTTTGCCACCCTGCATTATTATCCTCCATCATTTAATTGCTTATTTTGAATGTAAGGGCTAAAATTATTTTTCAAAAGGTGGCATGATTTTATTAACAGAGAAAACAATGAAAAAACATTGTGTCTAGATTCACCCTGTGTAAAAATTGAAAAAGTAATATCAGCCACTAAGTTTTGATATATATAGACTTCATATATAAATAAAAACCTAATAAATTTTCATTGACACACTGTACATATGTAACTGTGTTTTCATGGAAATGTAGCATTTCAATAACTATACTTACTGTGACTTCCCTAGGTACTGTATAGACCAGATGGACAACATGAAGGCAAGTTGTTTTCAACTGGAAAGCACACAATAGAGGTCCCAGTCCCCAGTGATGGTGAATATGTTGTTGAGGTCCGAGCACACAGTGAAGGAGGAGATGGAGAAGTGGCTCAAATAAAAATTTCAGGTGAGCAGATAACTTCCCTTCTTCTTTCCCACACTCCTTGGAAATCTTGGACTAAATATTTTCCTCTTGTACACTATCCAGACATGGGCACACCATTCACATCTGAAATTTGAGAGGTAGTTCTTCAGTAGTGACTGCACTGAGAATTAGGGTTTATCTTAACATCTTTCTTAAGACTCGTAATGCACGTAGGACACTTCAGCAGCAGTCTAGCTCAATCCCAGGAGCACTGCCAATCTTCCAAAAATCAGACTGTTTCTACTGGTGCCCTCAGTTAGGCTACCACCTTTAGTAGTGTCCTACAAGCATAACTACCTGGTGCAGTCCTCAGACTGTGAGAGAAACTACCCATTCTTAAAGGAGTGAACCTCTGATCTGCTGGTTTTCAATAATATGTACTGCTCATATGACCTAGTGTGAACACATGGGTATGAAAATTTTTGTTTGTATGAAGCATCTATTCCAGTCTTGATCAAATGGAATCAAGAGGTGGAGAATCCATCATTTGCTGGATACGTTGTTCTCAGGATTAATCACCTGCACTGTTGACATTTTTTTCACCTAATTTTTTATCTATATTTATCTGGGTTTGGGGTCTGGCTATTGCTTCATTTTATAGCTTTTGCCTACATTAAAGAATCTTTTTGTGCCTCATATGTTTTCCCCATTAAGAAATGTATATCAGTCAAGTGACTGATCAAATGCTAAACAGACTGAGCGCCTTGAATTTCTCCGTGATAACATTTTCTTCAGGTCTTAAATGGTTTTGACAGCTCTTCTTTTCACCTCTCCAACTTCTGAGGACCGTAGGCACTATAACTATGTGCACTGTTTCAACTCTGCTGTCTGCGGAGATAGTCTCGCCTCCCTACACTTGCTACTCCCAGCATTATTCACGAAAAGCTTTCATTAGCCGTTCATTTCCTTGCACTGGGCTATAAAATGGTGTTAATCTTGTTTGTCCAACACCAGCTCTAAATCCTTCCTGGAATCTTTGCTTTCCAGGATACACTGTCCCATCCTGATCTGTGTGGCAGTGTCTCTTCTTTCCTTGTTTTATAATTTTGCATGTGGCTATGATGAAGCACAGCTGGTGTGAATAGCTTAAGTTCCCATGCTGTCTGGGTTTCTGTATGAATGTGTTGCCATCATCACTCTACTACTTTGCCATTTTGGTTCATGTACACAGTTCCTTAGCCGTTCACTTCTGGTTTTGATGAAAATGGTTGGATTGCCTTCGGTCTGTTACCTTTCACTGTGGAATTACACTAGAATTTCAATGACTATGCTTCAGTTACTGTGTTTTGAAATCTGCCAGGGATTGAATTCTTAATCCATTTAGCATACACTCTGTTAATTGTGTGTACGATTTTCTATAAGAATGTCTTGGGGTACCAAGTCAACCACTTTACAGAAGCCGTAATACATTGCATTATATTATCATACTCTGGAGGAATCACTCTTAACGTATTTTATGAGTTGCAAAAAAGTTGAAGCAACTGCTATCTTTAGGACATGTCTTAGGTCATCTTTGTATCACACATATATTATCATCTATCATCAGTGTGGTGCAAAGACCCTTTAGGTAGCAGCGGGTAGATTACTTCCCAGACTGGAAGCAGGACCATCATGTCAGTACAATGTTGAGCACAAGTTGGTCAATCTTGCCAGTAAGACCTGCCCCAAGCCTGCCCGTACAGAGTTAGCACCTCTGGGAGAGCCAGCACTCTACAAGTGCTAGTTTGTAGAGTTTTGTGTTGCTCTATCTTCCACACTGCGGACAAGTTTTCAGCCACGACTTCTACCATACCCCAGCTAGACAGCGAGGGACTGTGCCTCTGGTGGCCTAGATAAAGCCAGGGTTCCCTGGACTCAGTTTAGGAAAGGAGATCAAAAAGGAGACAAAAGGCAGGGTAATCTCTTTGGAATACACAGTATACAGAGAATTGGGCAAGCATTTCAGGCTATTTCTGGGCTCAAACCATGCATTTTCCAAAGAGCAGAATGAAGCATAGTTTTAACACCTACACACGGTAAATTACGTCTACTAATTTTTATCCTTAAGGAAATTTTCCAGTAGTGCAACAGGGTTTAGAATAATTACCCAGAAAGGGTGATAGAGTAGTGAGAAGCTTTTAAGTAATGATGATTTTTCTCAGAGACTTGCAGAGAAGATCTAGTTTGATAGGAACGTGTGTTCTGGTGGTTGACTGGCCAAAATGGAAATTACATATTTACAGAAAGAGGTAAACAATAGCTAAGGCAAAATGTAAGGCATCTTATGAAATCCAGAGAGGACCATTGCCTTACTTGACCTTTAGACATCTGATTCAAGAGTTTGCAAACCAAATTTATTTCCTGCATAAGTGAGTGGGTAGAATTAAACAACTAGGGCAGGGATTCAAAATAGCCTTGATGCTGACCAGGAATGACCAAATCTTTAGCAAACTGGAAGGCTGCACCAAAGAGAGCAGAATGTCTAGAAAACCTATGTGTTCTCCAGGTTGGTGTTTTTCTCTTGTTCATTGGGTATCAAATCCAATGTAACCTACATAAATCACCCAAGTTAGGTGTCTAAGCTCCCATTATAATCAGTTGTCATCTAGGGTGTAATTCCAAAGCTTAAACAAAACATGTAGCATTTGAGGTGCCCCAGATTACCAGGGTCATCCACATGATGCTAGCAGGCATGACATGATCTACAGGGGACCTGAGGTCTTCTGGATCAGCAACCGGGGCCCAGGCAGGACACCAGAAGACACCTTTTGGTCTGTATTTCAGGCATATGAATTGCACCCTTTTGCAAACCAAAACCATTTCCTTAATTTGTGTGACTGCTGTTGCTGTGCTAGTCTACTGTGTTGTCAGCCTGTTGTAGATGTGCTCTGAGTAATTCTTAGCACTTGCTGAATTAGATCTGAATTACGTTTAAGTACAAGAACATCTAGTTCAGGAACCCTAACTGGCCCTGAGGTCTTAACTTAAGTATTAAAAATACAGCATATTTTAACTAACAAAAGTTATGTTTGAAAGTCAAATGTAAAAGAAACTAAAAAAAAGATGTTATTTCTAGCTCAACCCCTTCTCTAAGGGAGAAAATATCTTTTATGTTCTCATCCTCTTCCTTCTCACAGAAAATGAGGCACATGCTGAAGAGGGAGGCAAACCTCCTGCAATAACTTTTCTCTCATATAACCAATCAGCTTCCTATGTGATAGAGTGTTTTAGCTGAGAATGATGTAAAGGAAGTTTACCAAACACAGCCATCTCACGTGCATTTCTTTTTAGTGAACATCTTGAAATATAAGTGCTTCTCATAAAATCACTCATTGTATATATGGTGAGCTAAATTTCAGCATATTGCTATAATCACTGTAAAATACAGTCATGAATTGTTGTATTTTATTGACCAGTGCCTGCTGTACAATTAGGGGTTTGGGGATATTTTTCAAGCCCATTATAGTAAATTAACGAGCTACACAATTTAAAATTCACTCTTGAGATACCACAACCAGTTGGAGGTTGGAACTACTTGTTTAACCAAAGGAGTCCATTTCAGTGGCCAATAATGGGCTTATCTGTTCTCTTTGAAATATATTAAATCTGAGATTTTTTTTTTTTTTTTGTCTCTTGCATGCTTTTTGGAGAGCAGTGCTTTGTCGTAATGCTAATATTAATGTAATCAAAGCAATCTTGTAATCAGTAGGAACTAAAACCACATGGTGCTTGGTTCTTTTCTCACTTCACTTGTGGCCTCGGTGCAATTAATTTATGCCAGAGTAAGGGAAAATAGAATCAAGATATCAAATTTTAAAATTTCATCCAGAGTGGGGAAGAGGGGAGGGTAACTTCTGATTTGGGAAAATATTGTTAAAAAATGAAGATAATATACACCTTCACCTTCAAATATGAAATCAGGTTAATGTCTCAGTTTAAATAGTGACATGGACAAAGAATAATTTATGTATTGTTTATGCTTATAATAAGAGACAAAATTACAGCTTCTCTGTGTTCACTGCACACATATATATACACATATGAATTCCATTTGCCAGAGGCATGTTTTAGGATCCTGAAAAAGTATTTACTTTGAAGCATAGCTTTTTCAAAGGAAAACTAACTCATACTAACATTTTAATTATTTTATATTTTAATTTATTATTTAAAGGGGACATTAATATTTATTGTACATATTAGTATCAAGTAAACCAGGTGATCATTCACTTTTCATGTGGTATAATAAAAATCTTTTGATCATAATTTGAAAATGTCCATCTGTTGCAAAGATGGTTGTAGCAATAAGAAAAGAGGAGAACACAGGTAAAAATCGTAAGGAATGCTGATGAAAACAGTCCTCTAACTGGTATGACAGTCCTCTGTTACTGATCTTGGAACTTATGCATCTGTGACAAGAATGTAGCAAAAAGCTTCTACTAAACTAAAAATACATTTCCAAAAGAGCTCTTCTCTAAAAGAATGGTAATTTTCACAGTGAATTTGTCTGTTATCTCATGGCTCAAAAATCAAGTAGAAAATACTCAGAATACCCTCTAACCTGGTACATAAAGTTGCCTAAAACAACATAGTTCTCTGGTATTTCTCTTGATTTTTCTTCATCATCACATTTCATTTCATCACAGTTCTAATTTATTGATACTGCCTCCTTCCAAGCCTCACTTTTACAACTAAGGTTTGACAATTCCATGCATTACAATGTATTCAGTGCTAGAACAAGCATTTTCTTGAAAAACTGTATTCTCCTTAATTTCAGTTTCTTCTCTTTTTCTTGTATTTGAACTCAACAGTAGGACAGACTGCGGAAATGTTTTCGTATCTACTTACATTTTCTTAGTCTGCATTATCCTATGATAATCCCAGTGCTGTGTATTTTGTCATTTATGTTTCTTTGTATGGGACAGTCTGGATACGCACAAAGTGTGAATACAACAAAATTTCATTTTTAGCCATAAGGCTCGTAAACCAAGCTGTGCAGTGGTGGTTGACAGACTTTATAGCTGGAAATTGGATGTGAGTGTACCTTGACTTAGAACACAACAGAGGTTTAAGAGAACAATATCACACAAAACAAGAGCAGGATAGGTTACTCATTATCAGAGAATACTGACAAGACTGGAATCCATAGTTGCTGTACATCAGAAAAGAGAAAAAGTGGCCACTGTCTTGGAAAGGACTGTGGAACTTCCTCCTGCTTTCATCTTCAGTCTGAGTTGCTACATGCCTGTCTGCATGAGCTTGGGAACTGCTTACTAAATCCTCACTGACGGCTATTGCATGGTCACATGAATGCATGAGAACTGTGCAGCGCCTTTAAACATTAGCAAAAAAGAAATCTATGGCAACTGCATATGCCTTGTTGCGTGTTTTAACTTGTTACACGTTGGAGATTTTGCTGGCTATCCCCAAGCTTGCAAGAAGGCTATAGGAAGGTGTGACTGTCACAGAAAACATAGATTCTTGTTGGATCTCAGAAAGTGAAGATACTGAAGATACTAAAAGATACTAAAGAAAGATACTATAAAAGTATAGAGAAAATCAACGAGGGTGCCACAGCTGCGGAGTGAATTCTGTGTGAGGCGTGTGAGAGGCAAGGAGCCTTCAGCTAGGGTAAGGATGACTAGTAAGGTAGTCATCAACAATAGGAAGAGGTAAGTAGGAAAAGATTATTCACTTTTCTTCACATTATGAAGGTATGAATGAAGGTACGCAGTAAAATTAGGAGGCAGCAGATTGGAAACTATCAAAGTAATGCTCTTTTGCATGGCACAAAATTAAATTGTGGAACTTCCTGTGACAGGATGTTGTGCAGGACAAAGTTATAAACAGAGGCTTGGTCTATCAGCCCTCATTTAAAACTGTGCCCTATATTCAGACTCTGACTCAGGAGCTACTGAACAGAAGCTACAAAGTAGCTCAGGAGCTACTTCGACACAAAGTGGGAAAGAGTATGAGGAAAGTAGTAGTCTGCAATGCTGTGATATTTTTCCCCCCTTTCCACTGCATCTGTTACAGACCACTGCGGGAGTCAGTGTCCTATGACTCTGGTCAGACTTACTAAAGCTGACCCTATACTCCCAGCTTCAGGGTACTGTACTTTGAAATGCCTGAATAATACTTAGTTGATGCACTGAGGATTATTTCTTCTTCTGAAACCCTTAAATACTTTCTTTACCGTTATCAGCAGTCTGGATGTTACCCACCAAATAATGACTGACTTTTAAAATGTGTAAGGAGAAGAAGAAAAATAAGTTTGGGTTCACTGTGCAGTCAGAAATACCTTTTTAAAAAAATCAGCAAGCTTTTGATTGCAACTGTTTCAGTTGGACCATCAACTCATCAATGAATTAAAGATCTGACATTCAAATTCAGTTTGGCTGAACTATACTTCTCCATTAATTTATCCAGTTGTTGAGATATATCCTACAGCTACTTTCAGGTTTTTTATTACACCAACACAGGAGCACTATATTCCTTCTCTTTTATGAAACAAAATGCTTGGTATTTTATATTCATTGTACTCTACCATTAGAACAAGATGGAAAAAATCCAAAAGATTGTTATTTAACTCTCTTGCACTTGAATGTAGCAACACAGCAGAAAAGAATATCACAGAAAAAATCACATCGCTCATAGAGTAAACGCCAAGATTAGTATTTTGCTTTAATAGTGTAATCCCTTTGATGCATAATGATTTAATTTAATACAAATGCATATTCTGCTTTCACCTCTTGGTAGGGCATTAAACTATTGAACTATATTTATACAGTATTTTTAATTGCTTTGAGAAATCAAAGCCAGCCAAGTAGTGTTTAAAGTGATTTAAAGTAATCTTTGGAAGACTCATCTCATTAATTTTTTCCCCTTAATAATCTAGACAGGATTGCAGACGTGATCACAGGGATGAAGGAATGAAGAAGGGAATACTTTCTAGTCATGACAATTCTTACGTGTTTTAATTTTCAGTAGCAGGACGTGGAACAGCCTTATTCAAATCCTTGTGGTATTTTTCAGTTCAGCAGCTGACAATCTATCTTACTTTTTATGGGTGCCTTGGAATGGTGGTGTACGCATACCTCTCAGTTTTATGCACCTAACCGAGCCAGACTCTTGTTCTTCTTAGCGAGGAGAGTGATTCAGAAGACTTAGGTTAGACATCTGCTGTGACACCTTTTGATCAAACCTCTCTCTTAAGAGAACAACACCCAGTGATTCTCTGACAAAGGCAGCAGTGATAGTTTTCCAGTTACTTCAGTGGCAAAGTCTGAGGGACTCCCGAAACATCCTTTGGTAGTAAGGAAGGTGTACAGCTCTGCTCTTTAGTATTCAGGAAGTATCACAGAGTCTAGTTCCTTTAATAAACACCAAGGTTTAGCACGGTGGAGAGGGGCATTCTAACAGAAGTACAGAACGGTATAAAGAGTGGTTATAAAGATGGTGAATCCAAAGTCTTGGTAATGGTAGATGATAAAATACAGGGCAGTGGCCAAAAATGGCAATTTGAGAACAGGTTGGACATTAGGAAGAACTTCACCCAGAGGGTAGTGCAGCACTGGAGCAGGTTACCCAAAGAGGCTGTGCAGTTTTCATCCTCAGAGGTTTCTGTGACTCAAAGAGGCGAAGCCGCAACTGACAACATTCAGTGTTGATGACAGTCCTGATATGAGTGGGAGGTCAGACTAGAGAGCCTCAGAGGTACAACCAGGTACAACCAGGTGTTTTGCACTTCTATGAACTGTGTAACTTCCAAACTTCAGATCTACTGACAGTACGTTAAATGACAAACGTTTCATTAGAAGCACAGTTTGTACTGTGATTATTTGGCAGGTTTGTATTCATGTATAAATAGATTTTTTGTCACTACGGATACAAAAATCAGATAAAATCCCATATTTGCTAACTTAAACATATCATTTAAGTGCCAGTGAGCATATAGGAAATACTTGTGTGTATTTTTGCCTTCTTTACATAGATATATTAAATAGTACTTCTTATGACATCTTATTGAAATTCTCTGTGCCTTTTTCAGAATACTCGAAGGGCTTCAATGTCAAAATGTTCTTGGCTTTAAAGATTAATACCATGTATTTTACTTTCACCATATTTCTAATGCCTGTTCATAGAAGCAATAGAGGGAGAGTTGACAACAGTTCTTTGAAGTAAACACTGGAAGAGTGCTGCCTGGTCCGTCTTCTGTGGCTGTTCAACACAATTACATTAAGCCAGTGGGAAGGGAAGGAGGAATATTACTTCTGTCAGAGTAGGAAATGTCAGAAGGATCCTTCATCTAACTGCATGTCAGTGTTTCAGAGTATCAAACGTGGTGCTTGTGGCTCTAGCTATAGAGTGGCTGAAGTAAGAACTTTATCAGGAGAGAAATTCTAACAGAAGATCAGTTTGAAAATTTCTTCTCCAGAAGCAGGAAAATCTGCTTGATTTTTTGCTTTTCAACTCCTGGTGTTTTTAAATCAAGGCTGCAAGCCATTTTAGAAGGTGTGTTTTAGAAAAGTCCATTTTCCTGGGCTCAGTATAGAAGAAACTAAGTAAAAGGCTACTTAAACTCTGTTGTATGTGAGGCAATATTTAGATGATATAGGATATACATTAAAAAACATAATGATCCTTTCTGTGCTTTAATTCTGTAACTCAGCATTACTTTCGAATACTGCTGAGCAGAAATAAGTGAAATGTAGAATTTAATGTGGCAGGATATCACTCATCTGAACAGATGAGCAGCTGTTTAAAGCTGGGTTTAGGCACTGCTGGCTCATTTAGATATTATCTGTAAAAAAATGTTTCCGTCATTTATCTCCACATGAGAAGATTTTGTCTCTCTCTCCCTAAAACAAATGTTTCATGAATTTCTAAATTATTATTTTCTGTAATAATAGAAGCCAGCGATGGGTTGTTTCAAATATTTTTCTGATGTTACACAGTATGGCAGTAAAAAGCTTTATCTGGCTTTAAAGGAAGCGTTTGCCCTCAGTTACGATGGCTGTTACTACTTCTGTACCAGGACACTAAAATGTAAAATGATGTGCTCAGCTGGAGGGGAATGTGGTACTAATCACAGCCTTTTCTGCATGTACTTACGAAGTCCTCACAATCTGGAAATTACTTTGTTAGAAAGCCAAATGGAGTTGCCAACAAATGTATCAAACGAGGAACAATTTCTACACTAACCCCCTGCTCTTGGGTTTTGGTGTGTTCTTGCTAGTTTCTACCTTCACCTGTTCCTCCTTTTATTTTACCTTTGTTTGGAACTGGGCAAATTAGACCATTGCCCGTAAAGGTTCTGTATTAACCAGTGTACTTTTTCTCTGGTTTATGCAGCCTGTGCAGCCCTCTAAGCTGTTTTATCCTGTCTGTTCCTATCTGTCATCTTTACCAGAGATCCTGCTACTCAGCTACCTTGGAAAATTGTATTGACCTTTCTGGTTCAACAGTACCCAAATCTTCAAAATATATTCTTATCAGTAAAAATTACATTATTTTGCTCTAGGGAGGCACGTGCTAGGCCAGCTGTTTGCTTTCTTCCTTTCTGCAGTAACTTTCATGCCTGATTTAAGATTTTTTCTGCCTTGCTGAGTAGCAAGGCCAAATTTAAGCTGAGCTGGCCTGTTGGACTAACTTATTTTCTTTGCTCCTTCTCAGTCCACTAGTTGATTCTGCTGCTTATTTGCCGTGTTGCTCCCCAGCCCTGGGCAATTCCTGTTCCCGTTGTTCTGTGCTTGCTGTGCTCAGGGAGCAGAGGGAGGGAGGCTGTGTTTTGGCAGCGCTGCCTGCCTTTTGCTTTACCTCCTTCCTTCTCAAGGGCTGCACAGTGATGAGACTTACAGGTACATGAAGATTGTATAGCACATGCCAGTTTCATGAGCATGAGCCCTGCACTGTACTGTACATGCTGTGCAAGTCTTGTCGGGTGCTGTGGAGGGATGGTGGCCTCTCCCTGCCATGAAGCAAGCACCGTAGTCCAGCCTGTTGAGACTGGGCGCTTCTGCTCATCTAGAAGCTGAGGGCATCCTTCTTCATCTTCTGATGAGTGAGCCAGGCTTCCAGGCTGAAAGATGAAGATTCTCAAGACAGGCTTTTCATGTACCTCGGTATTTATATGTGCCACATTTGTTCCCAAGAACACAGAAATTCCAAGACTATAGTATTTTTCCCATTAATTCACCACCATTTTGCCCCTGAAGAGTTTCTACTGTTCACCCGTTGTACCATGTGGTTGTTTAAATGTGGACTATTTGCAAGTGAAAAGGAGTGACACATCTGGTGTATGGTTGGGATGAATTTATTTGTAAAAAACATACACCGATCCCTATTTTCTTGAACAAGGAGGAAAAAGTTCCTCACTCAGAAATCCCCTGACATGCCAGCTGGCCAAAGATCTGTCCTCTTTCTTCTTTTCAGGGTTACAATGAAACTTTCTCTCCTGGCCTCCCATTTTTTCCTGAAAAATTAGCCCTTTGATGAAAAACCTGTCAATGACTCTCTCAGAGGATGATTGAATTCCTCTGAATGACTATCAACCATAATTCTGAGGCAATGCAGAATACATTTATGTGGGAACATTCACAGTCAAGTGTTTTGCCACACCAACCAGTGTGTCCTGGTTTGAGGTAAAACAGGACCAATTTTGTTCAGTAACTTTGCTTCTTAGCCAGGTCTCTTCCAACTACTGAAATTAACAGCATATTGTGCAGACAGTGTTTGCTCTCTCAGAGTGATAAGACCAATGTCTATAGCTGATGCCCAGCCATGGTATGCAGAGAGGACCTTGCTTATACTTATTGCTATAACAGCCAAAGCCAACCAACTTTGTTATTTGCCCCGTTGGAGGGTGAGAAGCGGAAAAACATAGAGGGGTCCCACCTGCGGGGAGGAGCAGACAGGACAGGTGACCCAAAACTGACCAACAAGGGTATTCCATCCCATCTGCCTCATGCTCAGTATAAAAGCTGAGGGATCAAAGGGTCAGCTCTTTTTCTTCAACGGCCGGTGTCTGAGGAGGACTCTGTCTGTTTGTCTGCCTTTGATCCCGATCCTGAATGCAGATCCGGAATCCAGTTCCCATCCATCACTGAGTCCAGCCTGGGACTGCCCCAAGTGCCAGCCGGTGTCATGACTGACATCTCGGGAGCTTGATACAGTTTTGTATATATTTCATTATTTCTTTTTATTTTATTATTAATATTTCATTAAGGTAGTTTAGTTCCTTCTAAACTCATAAATGTCTTTTCCCTCCTCTGCCTCTCTCTTTGAAGAGGGGTAGAGGGGAGCATCTGTCGATCCCATCTAGGGTCCCCCAGGTGCCCAGTAGCCGTTTTAGCCTAAACCACGACAGATCACAGATAAGCTTTTCTACAAGGACGAGCTACCGAAACTCACTTCAAGCTCCTCCTGCTGCTTCAGCAGGCAGTTTCCAGCAGTGAACACCTCCTCCTAGCTGAGTACATGATCCAGCCTTACTTGCCCTGGCAGTACTCCTGGTGCTGCTGGTGAGCCAGTTTGTCTGGAGTGATCTCTGACAACTGGAGAGACAGGGCAGATGCTGAGAGGTATGACAAGCCTTTAGGTCATAGAAGCGATCCTGCAACTCACAAAATGCACACAAACTACAACTATTGCCTGAGTCACAGAAAGACCCCCATAGATTGTTCTTGCTATTATTTGTGGAGTATACTACTTTAAAAGAGTACGTTTCAAAAAAATTACCTGTGATCTTCTACTTAACTCTCCATGCAAAAGAATATGTAATGAATGTGAAGGGGAAGAGGTAGCTGAGAGATATTTCACATTTATTGATAGCTAAGTAGTAGTGCACCGACTGAAAATTGTCTCATTTTGTTCAGAGTCCAAGGCATCTTTTCATTTTGGCAGCCCAGGTGGTGAGCAGGGCCAGAGTCAATGGCAAAGAAGCCTCTGTAGCTGCCTGCCAACACTGCCAACACGCCAGGTGCCATTGCCAGAGCAAACCAAAATGTTTACTCGGCTCTGGCATATGGATTTTCAAGTAGGAGAAGACAGACGAACACCATGGAGTGGACAAACCACCAGACCATCAGCAGCCCTTCATCTATGTTCTTCATGTTCTCTCTCTTTTTCTTAGAATAGTTTTAAAGCTGTTCTGCAGATGCACAGCAAACCTTTCCGTGGCACAAAGCATGAGCAGATGCACAGACAGCATTAGTTCCATCCTGTACATCTACTCTGCTGCAAAGCAGTAATTTACAGGGTTGTGAAATACTCCATAGCACCTTTCTTGAAAGGTTTATGGCACAGGCAAGAAGAAAATTTTCTCATGCCCAAACAAAGATATTCCTAGACAAGGGAAAGTTGGACCCATGACTTCGCAATGATGCCAATGATGCAAGATAAGCATATTCTAATTAGTTCAGGGATAGCAGAATTTAAGTCATGTCAGCTGATATTACCTATTTCTTTTGCAGCAGTCTTTCATGAAGACAGTATTTCCAGCTGGAACAAGTGGAATTTATTTTCAAAAGCCAGTTGACAGAACTACGAACCCACCCACTTCTTTTGTGCAATTTAGTTTAACCTGAAGAAATTACGTTTCTTCCGTTCCCGCTTTTCTGTTCTACCTGGGTAAATACAACAACACTCTGAGAACAGATATTAATGAAGCCTAATAGATGCTAAAGGAACTAACAAACAGAGCAAGCAAAATCCTTTTTATTTTCAGGTGGCTCAATTTTTTCCCAGAGAAGTGGATGATCTTAGTTCCAAGCAGGGAGAAGCAGAATATGAGAAGGCCTTGCAGTTATCTTTCTTAAAGTAAAAAGGAGAAACATAAAAACAGACACCCCTGATGGAAGATGAGTCTTGGGTCCTCAGACACTAAGAGAATATTATTTACAGGAAAATGGGTAGGAGTTTGGCCATTCTTTCACAAAAAAAGAAAACCATTTAGCAAAACAGACACAAAGGTAGACTCATTTCTTAACAAGTTACGAAGTTAACATTACAAACTTAAATCTGTTATGAACCGTATGAAATATCAGCCCTTGTAGGAAAGATTTCTCTTTTCCTTAGTCTTACCCAATGTATGACAACGTATGTCACGAAAACTGTGTTGCAGCAGCTATATCATTCATGTAGCCAGTCTGCATCCACCTAAACAATTTGTGCAGCACAAGAGGAGTGGATCTGTAGAGAGAAACAGCAGTGCTGAGGATCCAGCTCCACACTGTACGCTCATGTCAGGTTTTACTTTGCACTAGCTCTAATCCAGACCTGCACAGGATATCCAAGACAGCTCCACAGTGCAAAATAAGCCCCAATAAAGGGGACAGCTGAGATACTCACTTGAAAAACACACTCCTCAAACTAGTGTAGACATCCCCCTTGATGTTCAGTACCTGGAAACTAAGAAAACTGATGTAATTTAATACAAATTAACTCTTGAATAATCTTTCCTGACAACAAAAGCAGAGAAGGAGCTTTGCCACAACAGAATCAGCTCATGATTAGCTGAGGAATAGCCTGAAGTTTGTGTATGTTGGCAGGGCAAAGACTTTCCCACTGAGAAAGAGAAGTTATTCACATATGACAGCTTCACAGATGACCAGTAACTAATTTCCTGGTTCACAGATCTGATGAAAGTCAGATTTCTAAATAGGCTTCTTGATTTTTTTTTTACAATCCAATATAAGAAGATACTGAGGTTGGGAAAAGTGCCAAAAATGTCATATCTTAAAGATAAGTAAAATAATGACATATTGTTAATAACAAATTGTTACAAAGGCTTGGGAAATATATCAAAGTCTGAATTGTTTTAATGCCTGTTTCATTTAGGCATTAAATTGATTTCATTACTTTGAATATAATTGGAAGACTGTTGTATACTGCTCGAGATGCCAGTAAAATCCGGGATCACTATTCAGAAGTGTAAATCATTTCATCCTAGGCTTCATGTGACTGAGATGGCAACACAGAATTTAACATATGACTAGAAAACTGTGGATTAGTGGGACTTTACCAGGAGTTCTTGTGATATGCAAAGACCTTGCTGAAGGAAAACCCATCCAGCAGTTCTCTTCATTTACTCAGATAAACAACCACTTGTGAGGAAGTCTGCTGAGAACAGGAGGCAGGAAAAAAAGTTAGGTTAACTGCATGCATCCAATACAAATTGTATTGTTTTTTAAGCCAGATTCTGAATATATGTTTCTGTAGTTTAGTCTTGGGCTTAAAATGTCAATACGAGAACTCTATAGCAGACAGTAGCAAGGTCTCTATGGGAATACAGCAAGATTTCACAACTTCTTTTGCTTAGGGCTGGTGGGGAAAAAAAATTAAGTGTGTGTTTCATTGTTTATTTGAAAGAAACAAGGACTGTTGATATGAAGTCCATACGTGGTGTATTCGAGTGGTGGTTAGGTCGTGTGATACTGATTTGGATTTGGCCTTGACTTTGATGACTGTAGTTTGCAATTGCATGCACACTGAATACGCAAGATGCTGGTTGAGAGGAGACATCACACATTATAACACTGAGGAGAGAATGAATCTTTAGGTGCTAAATATATCCAGCTTATACCTGGCCAGACTTCAGAAGGAGCTTAGTAATCCTTCTGTTTTCATTTACATCCACATGTTTATTTGTACACATTCATTAAGTTTTTATCAGGCATTTCTCTAGTTTTTAAAGATTGTTAAAACTGACAGATCACAACTGCATTACTGCAGAGAATTAAATCTTGTAGTCGGTACTCAGGCAAAACTTACATTCATTTCCATTCATGAGCTGCAGAAGTGTACTGGCTGTCATGCGCTGCTGACTGGCGTTTCAAATAAAGTATGGTTCCTGACATGTGGGTCAGTAATCTAACAAGAAAAAAAGAAGAGATGATCTGTTTAATGTGCATTTGTCCTCCTAATGTTCTGTTAATGTGCTAAGGGTAGGATTTGCTTCACTTCGGAGAGCTGTTATACCTATCTCTGCAACAGTGCCTACACCTTGTAAGGAATTGCTGTAATGGAGTGAATTGCTAACTATTAATTCTGGAGCCAGTGAGCACATCGCAGGGGAAGATTTATTATTCCTTTTTTTTTTGTAGGATAGTTACATGCAAATAGAAATTTCCTCATACTTGCTCATCATTCAACTTCACTTGGCAAACTTTTTTCATGTTTTCCTTCATTACAAGCATTCAGAACATGAGTTTAGTTATGTCTTTCCAACTGCATTATCCTGGTCTGAAAAAGGCAGAATATATTTTCTGTGGATGTTCTTAAATATGAAATCTGGATTTTTTTCTGCCCAGTACAAAAATTAGGAATGTATGTGATAATCTTTAGTTAAGATTGTTTGTGGGACAAAGCTTTCATCTTGGAATTGCAAATAGTTCACGTATGGTATGTCAGAGATGCTGATCTGAAGGACATCAAATCCATTGTGAAAAACCTATCAGAGAAAAATCCCTGAAATTATGCATGTAGGAACCACAAATGACTAAATACTACCATTTCCATATATCCACAGCTAACTGATGAACTGGTGAAGTCTGGAGTTTTCTGATTTGGACTTGGTTCACAAACTTTATAAAAAATGTTTTTTGTTATCAATATCAGTTTCATTTCCACGTAGTTTCCTTTCTTTGTCCTTGTTATTGTGGGTAGGAAATACTGTAAGAAAAAATATGTGAAGGTCTCTTACAGGTGTTTATTTGGCCACTTCAAACCAGCATTTTTTGAACCCTCCAGATGTTGTTTTGCTAACTTAAAATTAATAAAGTGCCTTAGTAATAGGAGGTTTGAAATGGACACAAAATGAAGAATTAAGCTCTTTATTTATCCTGAAAGATGCAGAAACTTCTGAGGCAGACATGTAAAGCCTACAGATCTGTCTTTCTACAAGCCTGCATGGTGTCGGACCAGATGATGTGATTTACTTATTCTTGCAGGAGGTCTGATGAGAAAATGTGAATGCTCTTTTTGGACTTTAAATTCTATGAAAGAATACTTGAAATTTGTCATACTGTGCCTGTTGTTAGGAAAAACAAGCCTGCCTGCTGAAATCTGTGCCGCTTCGTTCTTTTCAGTATGTTTTTTCTTCCTTCGGAAGAACATTTGGGGGAGAGCCATCCAGTGGGACATTTCCAGCAGCTGCTCAGCACTGTCACCACCAGCTGCAATCACTTCTGTCCTTAGTCTATGTTCAACAGGAAAGACAAGCAGTAAGCTGTGTCCCGCATTGCCGACCTACACGCTACCATCCTGACGTAGATGAGCCCTCTCTGGGATGAAAGAATAGCCCTTTCTCCAGCTCCTTTGGCCCGTCTCCAAGACTGACAGCCAGGCACAGTTTGGCTGGTTATATTCTCATATTGATGCTTCTTAACAGGGAGCTGGACCATGGCAACACAAGCCATTTGACATAATAGCAATCTTATGCCTCTTTGCTAGAGCAAGTCAGGTAAAGTTTGTAAGCTGTCGATTAGTATTTTTTGTCTTAAAATATTTGTTTAAGAAAGACCCTTGTGACTTTAACAGCCGTAAATGTGTAAATGCCACACTGCCAGAAGTCAGGCATCTGGACTTTGTAATCTGGCAGGTAAACAAACGGACCAGGCTCTTTGACATCTCTCAGATTATTGCTGGTCATATGAACATTAACATTTCCAAAGGTGTCTCTTTGCTTCGTCACATTTCAAAGACTCCATTAATTTTGTTTTCACATGTTTAAATATTTATTTTGACCTTTTACCTCCTGGTATAACCTCCTGGCTTGTTGGACCGGCCAAATCAAAATACACTGATGTGTTCTGAATGGCCTTGCTGCTTGTATAAACACGCTGCAGAAACAGCTCTTGCAGAACAAAAGAGCGAGTCCTCCGCTGTGCCGTAGCAGGTCTCTGTCCGTTTCATATTATCCATCCAGGTAGGGACTGTACTGAGATACGCCAGCTGGTTTTCCAGCCTTCGTACCCCACGTTTTTGCTCACATCCAGGGTTGTTCCCCTCCGCCATGAGTAATGCTGAAGTAAGACCAACACCGTGTTGTTATCTGTTCGATGCACAGGTGCCGCTGCTGGAGTACCGACCCTGCTCCTGGTCCTGGTGGTGCCTACCCTGAGTGTCCTCGCCTGCTCGGGATTCTGAATGTAGCTGGATTTACCTTGTCCTCCACCTAACACAAAGGACTCCCTTTGAAGATGAGGACCACGACTCTTTTTGATTCCTGGGACACCATCCTAAGCCAAATAAATTACACTTTAAAATAAATTACCCTACCGATTTCCTATGAACTTTAAGAGGACTGAGGCATCCAGGAACTCCTTCATGAAGTAAATCAACTTTTGAAAGGCTAAGAAATATTTTTAACTTGTTCCAATATGCCTTATAAAACACTTATGCTGATCTGCGACAGTTGCATGATTCGGTCCAATGGGGCAAGTTACAGTGTTAAAACCCAATAACATAGGCTGTACAGTGAAAGTAAAATCACCATACGTAGGTGCTTTAACTTGAATAACAAATTGTGAAATATAATAGAGATTGAAATGTTGATTGTATGTGATAAATGTAAGAGTACTACGTCTGTCTGTACTATCCTATATGTTTTGTGTACTGCATATTTTTGAATGGCCCCATCATCATATATTGGGATTACTGGTTTTTAGAGAGACAGTCAAAGCAAAAACATTTCATTTTTTTAGAGCTATATTTCTTGAGGCTATTGGATAGAATTTGAAGGACTTGAAATAAAAGGCAGTGACAAGGAATTTTTTATTTTCAATGTGTTCAGAACACCTGAGAAATGCATAGTGTGCTCAGCTTAAAGGAGCTATGCTTCACTGACACGAGATTTACCGTATTCTTTTCTTAAACCAATTCTGTTGAAAAATTCTGTTATGGTCATTGTTACTGATTTTAGGAGTGAAATGTCAGCTTTCAGGGAAGCAGCGTAATGTATTGGTTTTGATTTAGTATCATTACTAGTATTATTATTATTAAGGTTGCAATATAACACTTAGGAGTTTGAAGATGGAGTCCATGTTAAAGATCAGCCAAGTGGACCACGATGTGGTAGGAAACGTATGTTATTTTTTAAAGTGAAAAGATTTAAAATGTAAAAAAAGAAAAAGATATACAATAAATGGCAAAAACAGAGTAGCACAGTAAAAAATTATTATATTTACATTTTTATGCTGCAGATGCCAGGTGTTACCTTCTTGTAGCGAAGGTATACATTTGGGAGAATTATATGCTTTTTCAAGAACTTGATATTATTCTAATGTTCATAGTGTTGTAAATAAGAGTTTTAAAGTTCTGAGACCGTTTCCCTATTTGATAGAGTTCTGAATGATCCAACTGTATGTTAGTACATGGAAGTCAGATCTCAACTGTTAGTCGAAGCTAAATGTTTGCTATGGCCTTTGCAAAATGGGAACTCTATTAGAGATAGAGAATGTTTTTGTTCTGACTGTGTCTAGAGTGTTTCAGTGTTGGGTTTTTTATTGGTTTGGTTGGATTTTTTTAAGTTGTTAAAGAAATGCACATTCCTTTCATTTCCCATGGTGTGCTGGGAATTAGTTTGAGTGTGAATGTTGAAGAAACACAGTGATATTGAATCAGCTGGCTCAAGTAATAGTGCAATGTCTGATGCTTCAAGAATTATAAGCTTTGAATCATATTTTATTAGCACAACCTTGCTAGCTACTTAGAAATAGATTTTATCTTTTTAGAACTGATACTGTAGAGGTCCGTAATAATAATATTTACATGAAGCAAGAATAGGTCTATTAATAATTTACACCCACTTCTTTTATTTGTATAATTTTGTACTATATATTTACATGTAAAAGTGTAGAGTCTTCATTAAGAAATATCAATAATACTGTTTTAGTTTCATTTTAACTATTTGTTACAAGATGAAAATTTTTTAAATAGGTGAAAGTGATAACTTCCCTATAGAGGAATGTCAAAGTGTCAAACACTACTGAGTTTCATAAATTGTATAATTATTTGAAAGAGAAATGAGCTGTCTTCATATATGAGAAACTAATACGCTGTAAGCCTTCTGTACAAAAAAAAAATTGTGTTTTATTGTGTTTCATTTGGTTTGGTTCTTTTGCAGTATGACTCATTTTTATATAATCTACAACCACAACTAAACCTTTTGCCAAATGCATGATTGCCTTTTACTTTTCTAATACACGGTGTAAAAAGCAAAACTGTTTAGTTTTTGCATGGAAATGACCTGGGAAGGAAAGCCACTTCTTTTTTTAAATCAGCAACATGGATGAGGTAGGTCTCATGTACTGATCAGATAGTTGGGAGATTTTTCTGTTTCACAGAATTGTGTAAATTCCACTGGGACCTTCAGTTTCAAATTGTTGTCAAGAAAAACTAACTAATGTGTCATCTGCTTTAAAACGCAAGGTTCTTAATTAAAGTTTATATAGATAGACATATTTGTTGTTTCTTTATATTTCAGGAAACTTGATATTACTATTATTTGATACTGATGAATATTGAACTGTTTTTTTAGTTTCTTTTTATCTTTTTTTTTTTTTTCAAATGAGTAGAGCAGGACCGTGCTTTGTCCTTTTTATGAATGAAAAGTAAATTACAATTAAATAAATGTATTAATGTTACTCAAAATATAATAACTGTCTTTTGAATTGGAGCTTTCTAATTCCATAGCAGTGATGTGGTCATCTGTGACAGTAAAGGTGTGGATGGAATGAGATCCTGTGTGTCCCTGCCCTGCCTTCTTGTGAGTTTTGCTGGAGTTAAAGAGCTTTTGTGGGATAAGGGTGGCCGTTTTTCTTTGATTATAGGTGGTATAGATAGAAAGAATTTCCTAACATCAATGACAGAGAGTCTCCTGAGACCTCTTAAAAATTGCTGGAAGTGAGAATTAACCAAGCAGAGCATTTTTTTCAGGTAATGTTTTCTACTCCATTAGATCGATGACAAAGAAAGGTGGCTGAAATGGCAAAACTTCGTACTGATTAAATGCTTTCTGTGATCACAATAATATCAAGAGGTGACATCAAGTATAACCGACTGAGATACTGCCTGCCTTTGAGGGGTCACGTTCAGGCTCTAGAACTTCGCACAAAACATGGCATGTAAGAAGTTGGTGAAGCTGACGGTCATATTGCAGAACTTGGCTTCGTTTATCTTCAGAGATACCAAAATGAGAAGAATCATTGAAAGAATGTGTTCCTCGTGCCCTGCACCTAAAAGACTGTCTAATCAATCAGAGCAGGGCTCAGACCTGGAGAGGAGGAGATTATCACTACTTTGATTAGGTTTGTTTTGTATTTTTATCTTGGTGTCTGAGAAGTGAGGTTTGCGTCTCTGTCTGCCAGTTTTCTGCTAATGATTTTGAACCTATTGGGCAGTGGCAGACAAATGCAGCAACCGTTTTACTGAAGAAAATCACAATCCGAGTAGAAGGTAGAAATTTAAATTGGGAATTTGCATCGAAAGTGGCTGCAGCATGGTCACTGGTGTTACCTGTTGCGTTTGGCCTGCTGAATGCCCAGCCAGCAAACACCCGAAAGCCAGGGACGGCTCCCCTTGCTCCTGCCTGCAACGAGTGAGGCTGGGGGAGCCTGAGCGTGTGGCGTTGCAGGAGAAGCACCAGGGGACAGCTGAGATCATTGCAGTGACAGAGTGAGGAGGGGAAGAATGGGGCACAGAACATAAATCCATAGGAGAAAAGGTTCATTATTTCCACCCTTCAAAGAACAGCTTGTTTTTGTTTGTGAGACTTCTTTGTTTCCAGACTACAGAGCCTCTAGCTACAGAGGATGATAAAAAATATGCCTTTAAATATTAGATATGTGGCTGAAGACCAGATCTTCCAGTCTTGATCTGCCTCAGCATTGCATTACTCTACACTTCCTATTGGAATTAAAATAACAGACATCAGGTAATACCCAAATACATTCCAGTACAGATCTTGAAATAGTTCCAAGTGCTATTGTTTGGAGATTTCGTTTATTTAAATACATCACGGAAACGTCTATCTTTCAGGTTACAACAGTACAATATGAAATAAGGATATTCCTTTGGCAGCAGTATAAATTTCTGTAGCTTCTAGCACTTGTGTATGCTTCATCCTTGCACATGTCGTCCAGTGGAATATTTTCACAGTGTTAGGAGATTGGTGGGAACCACCTGCCTTCTGCACAGAGCAGCGAGGTCTTGCAGAGGAAGATTGCCCCTCTCCATTTTTTTCCAGAGATGGTCTGCTCTTCTTTAACTTTTATACCACTAGCTCCTTTTGTTTCGTCATTTTAACATTCTTCTTGTTTCCAAAAACAGAAGAAAGGACAGAAAGCACAAAAGTCCACGAGTGGGAAATAAAAAATAATGTTTACATCTCAAAGAGGAGTAGCACTGTCTTTTCCTTCCTTGACAGGCTAACATGTTTTTCTTTTACCTGGATGCCAATTAGCCAAGTCTGCTCTGAAGGACATCTTGAAAAGACAACAAAAGTGTTTCCTTCACCTTAGTTGATCTCAAATCTGGTCTAGTCTCTCGATTAATATGGATGAAACTGGAAATTATACCAATTTTAGCTCCCCCAAATACTTAGAAAACTCATGATTTAGCAGGTAACTTCCACAGACAACCCCCCTAGTGAGCATTGATGAGTGGATTTTATTGCTCTATATTTAAAGAGTCTAATAGTCTCTTTAAAACCTGATGCCTTTGGTCTTTAGTGTGTTGTCACAGCCACTAACTATCTGCTTCACAAAAAGGTATGAAATCATTTCCTTCTCTCCCAAAGCAGGCAGGAGAAAAGGCACAGTGCCATCCGACTCGTAGAGGGATCTGTTTCTGAGGATTTGAATCTACACGCTGCCCTCTACTCACGGCAGATCGCGGTGTGGCAATACAGCCCTTCTGTGTTGTAATACCAGGCTTGGTCAGCACTGGGGAGGTGTGCCAGAGCATATGTCATCTGGGAGAGAAGAGAATCAGACACTGCCCGGCACAAAATGCTGGGTCAGCAAAGCATCTGGCACAAATGCAGCTATGCTGCCACATTTCCACTTAGGAAAGTGGAATAATTTCCCTGTGAAAAAAACCGTCTGTCACACGGGCTCTGCACCCGCCAGGAGGAGGTGTTTGGCAGCCTGGCAGCAGAGGCAGCCACTGCGCTGAAGGCTGGTTCCCATCAAGAGGTACTAGCCAAGAGTGTTGGGATGGCACAGGTGCACATCTCCAACCGCAGCCATGCCATGCGGCCTGGAATATAATCTGCCCTGGATGTCACTAATGGACGAGTGTGGAAAGGAAAAAATTAAGACCTGCTTGACTTCTCCCTCTTCCCCATCTGACTTCTCCTCATCCAGTGCTGGCAATAGTTTTCAGAGGGAACTCTTCTCTGCAAGAAGAGAAGCCCTGTGCAAAACCCCATCTGGGGATGTGCACAGGGCTTTAGGGCAAGGCTGTGTGTGACGAGGCGTTTGCTGATCCACCTCTTATACTTCATAATTAAATTGCTATTATTTGTCTTGCAAGTCCATGTTTAGCCAATAATATTCATGAAATTATATATTGTTTTCTCTGCCCAGGAGGTTTTTAGCTGTAGATGTTGAGACACATGCGTCAGTCAGATCTCCTCTATGACAGCACTCTGAAGCAGTTAATTACCGACCTTAATTTAACTGTATTCTGGCAGAATGCATAGCAGGCTGCCTATGGATTGACTTGCAGCTTGAAGAGCTGTGGAAAATCAGCCAGAACTCCACAAAGCTCCTCTGTGCCTGCCCTGTCAGAGCACCGCAGTACCACTGCAGGCCTCCAAAATATGTGCCAAGGTCAAGATGATGTCTCATCTGGCATCAAATCCAAGACCCTTCAGCCAGCTTCAATCCCTCATTTGATCTCCAGTAAAAAGTATGTGACGGAACAACCCAAAAGGGTCTATAGGGGGTGGGTGTTTTTATATCTGTGAGCCTCGTACATGGAGGTTATAGCATGCGCTGGGATTGTAACAGAATCTGACAAAAAATAATACCTTAAGCAAAAAAAAACCCAACACAGATGAGCTCTGCAATTTTTGTGGCAGCTTTTATATAGACAGTTTAAACTTTGTGCTCCCAGAGCCAAGAAAGAGCACACAGAATGAATCCACCGGATGCTGCTCCGCACAGTTTTCTATTATTAATGTAAAGCACTGACTTTTCTATGATGTCGCAGATGTGACGATTTAGACAGTGGTACCGGAGAAAAGATGGGAAAATAATTCTGTTTAAACAAGGGAGCAATCAATAATTCAAACTCTGAAGTCTGAGCCAAACATATGCTAATAGAAATGACCTAGAAAATCACATAAGTTTTCCTATTAGTAATAGTGTGCTGGTATATAGCACAATAACTCGCCCCTTTAGGGTTTATTGATTCCAGGATGTAGGAAAACAGGTTTGTTTTTTTCTATAGAAACAGCATAATCACTGACTTGGTCATTTTTTAACTAGTACTGAGCAAGCTAGAAGCTTTCACTCTGTCAGGAACATGGGGTCACAGAGAGCATGAACTTATTTTTTATTTCCCTACCTTGCTTCTTCCAGAATATTCTTGCTGTGATGTGATAACCTTGTGGCTTCTGGCCAGTGTTCTCCCTGATCTCAGTCCTCCAGCAAACATAAACTAAAATGGCTATTTCCATGATCAAAAATATTTAGCCTCTCCCTTCCTTCTTCCTTCCTTCCTTCCTTCCTTCCTTCCTTCCTTCCTTCCTTCCTTCCTTCCTTCCTTCTCTCTCTCTTTTTTTCTTCCACTCCTCCTCTCTTCCTTTTCTCCAAAGAGCATTGGTAATATAAAGACCTGAGCAAAGATTATCATCCATGGTCAACCTCTGAAGCAAAGCAAAGTTCCTTAAGGAGTAGCCACACATTCAAGAGATTTTGCAAGCACTCAATTTCCCAGAAAGTTCTGATGCAAGAAAGAGGTGAAACCAGCATAACTTCCACTTCTGTCAAGCCCTGCGTAGGCTTCTTCCAAAAGCTCTGAATCAGATTTGGAGGATCAAGGATATATTCTAGTGATTTAAAAAGTCTTGGCATCAGAGTCGTGGATGTCTTAAAGGATTTGAAGCTATGTGCTCTGAAAGTTAAGCAAAAACCTATGCGTTTTGTATTACCTGGTGATTAACACACAATTTCTCATCTAATTTCGTAACATAACTGATAGATTGTGGGATGCCAGCATTTATTCCAACAAACAGCATAGCAGAACAGGGGGAAAAATACGTAAATTGGCTTTACGTTGGATGACAGGATATTTTTGTCGATGAAGGATTTACTTGCCATAGCCAAGTTTACTCCACCCCAACTCGGGTACCTCCATTAACGCCACCACGCATGGGAAGCCAGCCAGGCAGTCCTCAATGAGCCATTCAGCCCTGACACAAGGTGATCACCCTCACCTCTGTTCATCACCAACAGAGCTCACCTGGGATAGCTGTGCTCGTTGGTGAAGCTAGGTTGGATCCACCTGGATGGCTGGTTACCTCCAACCAACATAAAGGGAGGCTGAGGAAGACTAGCTGTCTAACAACAGCAGCCAACAGAGAGTTTTCTGCAGCAAGGTCTTGAAATGTTGGAAAACTTAGTCACCAATGAAATACTGGAACCTTATTATACCACAAGTAAAATCCTGTGGGATCCCTGCTCAAGAGAAATTGAATTTGTACCACCCTAGCACAGATGAAACTCAGGGCAACCAAAGCGAAGGAGTTAGTGCTGTGAAATATGCCACTGGAGAAATAACAAAAGGAGAAGTGAAAAGATTATTTCTAATGATATCATTAAAATCAAAGTGTTGTTGACAGTATTAGCTTCTCAGGAATTAATGAACTAGAACCTACTGTGAGAATAATTGCATGTAAACTACAATAATATTGATGTTATGCCAGAAGCTGTGATGTCTATCGAGAATTAATTTACAAAATCAAAACTCAAAGGAAGTCAACTCCATTTATGACCTTTAAAAATGCAAGTAAACACAGGATGCAAAAAATCTCATGAGAAAGCACACTTGTAAAACTACAACGTAAAACCTTGCATCTAGAAGATCCTTTTCTAACAATCACAAATATATGATCAGTATTTGAAGCATTTCCCTTTTCATGTTTATTTCTAGAATGTGGCGGTGAGGTTTGTGATTTCCATATTCCTGGTCTAGTAACTAATATATTTTAATCATGCTAGTGTTCTCTACTGATTTCTGGGGATAAATATGAAAAAAAAAGTTATATCCTTTTGCGGCTCTTTGTCCCGTGATTAGATTCTCCATGAACACATTGCCAAAGGAGAGATATAAAGACGAGGGCAGCCCCTGCCCCACCAGTGCTGCAGCAGGGCTGGTCTCCAGCTCTCCACAGCGCTGCCCTGCCCGGCCATGGGCCCTGCTGAGCCAGGCCCACCTGCAGGTCCGTGTCTCATCACCATCCCCATCCTGTCCCTGTCCCGTCCCCATCCCCAGGGAGATGCCCGATGCCCGGGGCTGGGGCTGCCCCCACCTGCCCTGCTCCTTGCATGCCCCATGGGTCACCAGCCTTGCCGTGCTCTGCCTACTGCCATTATGATATCTCCTATATCAGCACCAGAAACTATTCAAGGTATTGAAGCAACTAATGTGGCGAAGGAGCTGAATTTGGCAGATTTGCCATAGAGACTCTTAAAAATCTGTGGGGTTCTGAAATCAAGTAAAATGTACAGTGGGTAATAGCGTTATTGTGCCTCATGTATAACAGTGACACAGCCTGGCGGATTGGGAGTGGATCCATGAAAATAAGATCTGTCTGACTGACTGGTAATCAGACTTCTTTTCTGGTTTGTTTTTGGGTTGGTTTTTTTTCTCATCATTTATGGATTTAACTGAGCAGGAGGCTTTGAAAGAACAACAGGTGGGGAAGAAGAGCATGTCTCAAGATAGCCATCTCCCAGCAAATTCTGCAGACCCATTCAACATGCTGGATCTATTTCCTTTGAAGGTTTCACTTCTTTTCTTGGTCCAATCTCTACTGGGAAGGATCAAAGGCTAAAATGTAGAGTGAGACATTCCCAGTCCAGAAAAAAACTTTTCTTTGCAGTGGGCCATAGCTGATGGGGAAGCGATCCGGGGATCTCCTGGGGACACCAAGCCAGGGGGAGCACGGTACCCCTGCCCCAGAGCTTGGGGTGGAAGCAAGCAGACAGGATTGCCATGCTAAGCCCCCACAAATGTGCAGCTGCTTTTGTGATCGCGGACAAGGAGGAAAGATCTCCAGCACATTATGTCTGCTAACATCACGTCTACTGCATGTTTGCAGCTGCTGAAGCTAGGAAGAGCAGGAGAACGCACTAAGAAGACCTTCTGAAAGCTTTTATTCCCTTGTGCATCAAAACTAGTAAAAAGTGACATGAAGTGAAGATTGCAGAGTGGCAAAAGGTGAGCAGAGAGCAGCCCCTAGTCTGGCGGATGCGGTGAGATGGCATGCCTGAGCTTCATGGATTCACTGGGGAGCAGCAAGAATGGTCAAAGGTCATGGTCAAAGGATGGTCAAGGATGGTCAAAGGATGGTCAAAGGTCATGACAAAGGTCATGGAGCAGAGGGCTTTAAATGAAGAAGCCCAAATAATTCATAGGTCTTGGATACAGTTTGTAAGCATTACAAGAAATGAATAAATAAAAGCTGTCACTATCGGTACCAACAGCTACGAGAGGACACCTCTTTCTCAAACAGGACTGCGAGGTTTGCGTCTGAGCTCTGTTCCACAAAGATGTGACCAACACTGGGTGGTCTCTTCAGCTAGCATATGTTAAACAGCAGTGTGGTTAGCTGTGTGCCATTGCTCACGGGGGCAGTAATTATGATTAAGGGGCAATGCAGGATATTTTGTTGACCAGTGACTGGATTGTCTATGGTTGGCACTCTGACCCTCTTCCCCAGTCTCTTGTCTCTAGTTCCTGACCCTGATCTCCTATGAGACCTGGAAGTTATCTGTGTGTCCAATCTGCTGAAAGAACTGTGTAAAGGGGTTAAACAGTAGCTATATCAAATATGCAATCTCCCAGCTTCTCTGTGGTATAACTGCAAGCAGATTCTAGATAATGCAAATGTACACTTGATTAAGGGCATATGAGAAAGCATTATGTGGATTTGTGAAGATAACCATTAAAGCATCCATCTGTTTGGGATTTTTACTTCCTTTGGGTCTTAATAAGAAGATTCCATTAATTTCCTTTATAAAGTGTGTGCTCAACACGAACATACAAGTAATTCACATTAAAATAAATGAAAACAAGTAATATATGTTGAATTAAGATGTTTGGAAAAAAAAATCCTTCAATTATGGATGGTAATGTTTCTGTCCATTAAGCATCAAAAATTAATTTTCTGGAATAGATGTATTAAAACTACCTCTCATTAACAGCTGATGACTGCCAGATGTTAATAAACTATTCCTAAATGCTTATCATTAGGCGTAATAATGACTAAGCTCACAAAGTGTTTTGTGCTTATGTGCCTGTAAACCACAGTGTGGAGAGCAATGGCTATATACCCTGTTTTAAACGATAATGCGTGATGTAAAAAACCAGTTGCTCTCTAACAGACAATAAGAGGAAAAAAATGTTCACTTCAGCACAGAGTAGCTTAAGAGCTATCATAAGAGCCTCTCCACTGCATTTTGTGGTCAGTGTTCCACCTACAGGTAGATTCATTTCTTATTAAGAATACATCCACTATTTACTTAGTCAATGCCCATATGATAGATCCATTATCAAAAAGATCAACCTTTGTAATGATTTGGCTGAGGGGGGAAAGCGTCAAACCACACATTTTTATATTCTTTTCATCAGATTATCCATTTAAAAACCTCCCCAGAAGGACAACACAACACCTGATCCTGCCTGGAGACATTTGTGGCAGGTGCTGAATATAAAGACTGATAGTACTGCAGACTCAAGCTGGGAAGATTTCTTCTGGAGGATGCCAACAGCAGAGGTATTGAAGAATTGCTTTCCTCTCTAAAACATTTATTTTCTAAATGTTGTGCTGTTTTTATGTATCTCCTGCCTTCTTCGGTTTGTTACAGCAATGTCCCAATCAATCTGTGCACTCTAAGCACTTGCTGAGTAACTTTAAAAGCCACAAAGGAGTTCCTAAATTTTTATTTTTGCAGCGCTGCACTCCTCAACAATGAGGAAGGGCAGGAGATACCCTGAACTAACTTCCCTCCAGTAATGCACGTTAGGGGAGTTCATTTGTCAGCTCCCGGTCTGTTTAACATTGCACTGACCTCTGTAGAGCAGGCTTTCATTCTGGCTTGATTAAATCTAGCTAAGAGCCAAGGGAGTTGTGATCCCAGCTGAAATCTAGCAGAGCCTGACCTGCAGGGCTGGGGGAAGCCTCTGAACCCCCTGGGCAGAGCTGAGATTTGCTGTGTAATTCTTCCGTGCCTCCCTGGCTACAGTTTTGTAGGAAGGGAGAGGCTACGACTGTACCACAAGGCAACGAGACAAGACTGAAGCATTGAGTTGCTATTTCTACTGGGAGAGAACGGGGTCGGTTTGGCATCTGTTTGTACAGGTAGGGACCGGCACAGCTTTCCTGGGAAAGGTCTGCATCCCCCGTGCTGGGAACTCTTCCTGCTGGGAAGACAGCAGCTCCATGGGGCCG
>NW_009647572.1:3482255-3521662 GCF_000708025.1 Charadrius vociferus | reverse complement strand
TGTTTTCTCCTCACTGAAGCTGCTGCCCCCACAACATGTGCACGGGGGACATCTCTGCACATCCACACAGACACTGACCTCAGGGAACAACTTTCACCAGCTCAAAATCTCCTTATCTTGGCAGTTTGCTGCCTTTCAGTTGGGCTCAGAGATCTTTGCTGTTCTCACACACAATTCATGAGATTTAGCAGTTACACATTTTTATGGAAAGCGTTAAAGAATGTATGGAAAATGAAATTTTCTATACAGCTTTGATTGGTTTGCAATGTCTTAAATCAGCTGACAGAGTAAGTGAGTTTTTAGCTAGACGAATATCTTAAACCACTGAATTCATTTCAACACTGTATTTTCTGTTTACTCCTATCCTGCCATGTAAAATTTCTCTCCTTATTCTTTCTTTGGATGAAGTACAACTGGCTGAGCTTAGCACATATGCTAAAGACCCGAACAACTTGACTGACTTGTTTAAATCCAGTCCTCAAAGCCTAAAACTCCCAACAGTCTAAAAGCATCATTGTTCCTCCAGAGAAATAAAGGAAAGCAGCAGCAAAACATGGAGGCAGCTCCCTATGGCTATCTGCTTTGCGCAGCCCATTGGGATTCACTCAGTGCCGGTCAGGTCCCCATGTCCCTCTGGGAAGATGGGCTCTGGCCACTGAATGTCAAGCTGCCCCACACACCACACTCGCACAGTAACTGGAGACGGTGGGAATATATGATATTTCCTATCACCCAGTTGGTAAATATGCCACAAATTTGTCACAAAAGCAAGTATGGTTTGGGGTGGTTTTTTTCTGTAATTGCTCTGGAGAGTTTCAGACCACAGTTCCAGGTCCCTGGGGGGCTCAGAAGGGCACTGATTGGACCATTGCTGTTGTCACAAGGACTTCAGTAGTGACGAAGGTCAGCTTTCACCCTCGGAAAGTCAGCAGCACCAAGAGAAAGGCAAACAGGTGCTCACAGCAAAAAAAAAAAAAAAAAAAAAAAAGAGACAGCGAGTGAAGAGGCACAGCCTTTGGGCAATGCTGGGCTGCCGTGGGGAGGATGGCGCTGCCCAGATGTGGCTGCTCCCCTCCCATGGGGCGCAGAGGCTGCATTGTTCTGGCCCAGACGAAGAGAAGTCTCACCTTCCCTGCGTGGTCCTTTCCCTCCCCTCTGTCCTTTCTCTAATTTCCCCCCTATTGTAATTCCCTGCTACCTAACTGAATGTGCAGGATTGAATTAGTGGTCCAGACAAGTGATGGATGGGAAAAAAATGCTTCCCAGCTGAGAAGAAGCTGCCAGGAACCGAAGTCCTTGTGAAAAGGCAGTGCTTTCCCTGGCCAAAAATGCTTGCTTCTCTCTAGCTAGGCAGGCATGTCCTCTGCACCTTCACTCGGGGTCCCCTGAGCTGAAAACCAGCTTTCCCAGCAGTGACACAGTGGGGACCCAGGAGTTTGAACTTGAATAAGGCCTCGAAGCGGCTCATTAGCTTGTGGGATGACGTCAGTAACCCCTGTTTATGCCTACTGACAGAAATTAGACACCTAACGACTGAAGTAACAGCTGAGCAATGTTTTTTTGAAGATATCAGTGGCGCCTAACTGGTGGGATCAGGCACCTACATACCTTTGAGGTACTCGGCCAAGGAGATTAAGTGACTTGCCCACGGTCACACAGGAAATCTATGGCAGAGCCAAGAACTAAAACCAACTTTCAAATGATTTAACCACAAGATTATCATTCTTCCATGTATTAAATTATTAATTCTGATGCTTGTCAGGAAGCCTGAGGCACAGGATGGGTGCTTATTAATTGGAGCCAGACACATAAACATGCACATTGATTTATGTATTCATATATTTAAAACTGGATGAAAGAACTATCTGGTATCTCATTTTGGATCTTACTTTAGTCGCTCTCCTCCTGGTTTACATAGAGTTGAGGATGCGCTGGAAAACGACCAGCTTTCTCCCATATATGGAACATTTGCTTATGGGTCTATACATGCAGTAGTATTCATTAGAAGTTGGGAAGGTTGGTTTCACCGCGTATCATCCCAGTCCATCTTTTGGATTTAGACATTGTTGTCACACATTCCTGGCCAGGTCTTGTTTCTCCATTAAGCCAATGTGGCAACAGTATATTTTCGCTAGTCTGGGTCTAGTTCAATTGCTTGTAATATCTGCGGTTCTGTCTTTATTCTTTGTTCCCTTGAGAAATAAAAAAAAAAAAAAAGAAAATATCCAGGGAAGATGGAGGACAGTGAACTGCCAAGGTTTAGGCACTGCCTATGTTAGGAAATGAGAATCCCTCTCCCCCTGTCAGAGCTGGTGGATGAGGGTAACTTGCTGGGGGTGACTCAGAGAGGAGCCTCGGTTATAGGCTCTGACTTGCCTGCTGGGGGAGACGCTCTGTCTGCGCTGACTATCAAGGGAGGCCAGGGAGGCAAGGCTGGCAAACACAGGCGTTTAGGCATTTAAATGTGTGTGCTTTGAATACATTCCTCACACGCTGCACACCTCCTACTTATGCTTAGGTACAGTGGTGAGGACCATGGAAATACCAGATTTTTATTAGATGTTGTACCCTGAGCTGATAAGTAATGAGAAGAAGGATGAGCCAGCAAGATTAAACTCATATGTAATGATACTAATGTGAATAACCATGGGTACCTTCCAGTTCTGGTGTCAAGAAAAGGAAGGATGGTCAAGGCCTTTGTGGCATCTAACCAGAGCTTTCCCGATCAACTCCCAGCAAGCGAACAGGGTACCAGCCATACGCTGGGCAGGGGAAGGTGGTGATAGCAGGGGCATCACCAAGTCAGAAAGTTTTGAGGAAAGCAGACTCCAGGACTGGCAGGACCAGAACTGAATTTACCAGAGGTTAAACTACAGTGACTGTACACCTCCGTCAGCATCATTTCACTGTGTTACACACAACCCATCTGCCACATAGCTGTACCTAACCACATGGAGAACATCCTACCAGCCACCAGTTGTTGTATGTGGTCCCTAGGTAACATCAGTCACTGATCTTAAAATGCCCTGGGGCAAAATATTTTGGGGTTAAGTTGTATTTTCATCACATTATAATAATCAGATAAGTAGCTTTGTAAGCTAGGTTGGTGACTTATGGAACTTGGTAATCAGGCACATGGCTGGGTATTTGTGATCAGTGTTTTACCACAATATGGGAGCAGCACTTCACCATGTGTAGCATATTTCAGTCTGCAACAATTCAGTAATGTAAGGATTAGTGTTATTACTCTTCATAGATAAGAGGCTGAAAGACTTAAATACAACTGAATAAAAGCATGCAAGTTATTGCTAAAAGGTAGAGATTGGTCATTGTTCTCCACTACACAGAAGAATAAGCCGTGAAAAAGTACCTCCTATATATAAATAACATAGAATCATAGAATTGTCTAGCTTGGAAGGGACCTTGAAGATCATCAAGTTCATCCATCAACTTAACACTACCAAAACCACCACTAAACCGTGTCCCTCAGCACCATGCCTACATGTTTTTTAAATACCTCCAGGGATGGCAACTCCACCACTTCCTTGGGCAGCCTGTGCCAATGCTTAACAACCCTTTCTGTGAAGAACTTTTTCCTAATACCCATCCTAAACCTACCTTGGCGTAACTTGAGGCCATTTCCTCTTGTTCTATCGCTTGTTACTTGGGAGAAGAGGTCAACCCCCACCTCTCTACAACCTCCTGTCAGGTAGCATATAGGATCTCCTCCTCCTGCAGCTTGCCAAAAACATGCAACCGGCTCGTGGTTCAGCATTTGGATTATTTGGATAACGCTGTGTGCTTTAGCATGGCAAACAAAAGTGCGATACACCAAAGGACTGAGTAATGGGTAAACACAGTGACAAGTAACATCAAATAGTGACTGGGGGAAACGCAATCAGCTTTCCCATTCAAAGCCAGTGATATCTCGCCTTTTCTGTGCCTGTCTCTCTTACTGGGTTTGTATTATATACAGTCACAATCAAACAACAATAATGCTGTTGGTCTCAGTGGAATTTACTGGGTGCTTGGCCCTTCTGAAATTTAGGCTATTTACACAGCATCCTAGCTTTTGGTTTCTCTTATAGCTGCATCTTCATCTAGCTGTTCTGTGATACTAGTGGGTATTTGCAGATGACAAATCTGCATCTAGATACCCAATCTCAATTTCGGGTATCTGCTCTGACACATTTGGGTGCTAGTTAGCCAGGTGTCTTTAAAAATCTTTTTTTTCCTCAGCAAGTTTTCCCCATTTCTCAAGCAGAGTAAGTCCTGCACCTAGGTGGTATGCCCAGATGACCTGATATCTGGCAGCGTGCGCTCTGCAGGGTCTTGTGCGCCGAGGCAACCTCTTTACAGCATTCACTTTTGGAGAAGTTTCTAAGTGAGCTGTTAGGGGAGCACTTTAGAACGGGGAGGAAAAGGGCTTGGATTGGGGGATCCTTTTTTGAAAGTGAACAACACAGACGTCAGAGGAGAACCCGGAGGCTAGTTTTGGGAATGGGATGTTCATGAGACAGGGTGGAGAGAAGCACTAGGCTGTGGTCCTGGTTTAGGGATTTAGCAGTAATGCTGTGGGACAGGAAGAAGCTGAGGTAGTGGAGAAGTGGGAAATGACCATCAGGGAAGGGCAAAGTTGTCCTTTTGGGAGAAATTTTAACATTGTTCAGGACACTGAATGTCTAAACACACCTTCTCTCAATCTGACAATGAAATAACAGTATTCTGGGAGATCCTCATCTTTGACCAATTCATCCAATTCATCAACCAATTCATCTTCAACCAATGTGGCCCTTGAGGAGCCCATGGTTCAAGCTACATGGGCTCAGCATAGCCAAGTTATTTCAGCCAGGCCTATATACACAGGCACAGGCAAACCCTGCTTTCCCACATCCTCCGGGTTGGCCAGACATAAACCAGGCTTGGGCTGAGAGGTCTCCTTGCAGTTGCCTCTCAGCATGAGCACACTGCCATGCTAACACAGCCCTGTAGCGCTGGCCTGTGGCTTCATGTCAGGTCAACACAGACAGCAGAGTTCATATCTGCCCACCCTACCAGCTGGGCATGTCTGTCATGTCCTGGTGCTGTGGTGACTCCTTTTGGAAAAGTCATTCCAAATGCTCAATGACTACACACTTGTTTCTAAACACGCTCCTAATCTAGTTGTAAAGTCCTTTGGGTTTTCTGTGTATGCATGTGTGGGTTTTTTCTTTCCTTCCTCCACTTCTTGTCTTTCCTCTGTAAGCATCAACTCTCCGTGTTTATCCTTGCTTGGCTGCTGCCCAAAATGCTGCTGTCAAAACACATCTGTAGAGTAAGTGGTGAGTTTTTTAAAGGAATGTAAACAGCCAATAAATTGTTATGGGTTTTGCCCACAAAATCCATGCAGCTTTGATTGTTGGTACTTGTTCTATTTTATTTAATTTGTTGTTGGAAATCTTGGGTTTGTTTGTTTTTGCCAGATAACTGCTGAGAGCCCCACAGAATGAGTATGACAATGTCAGAGGCTGTTTTGGGTGACTTCAGGCAAAACTTCAGTGTTGCCGACAAAGTCCCGAAGGCGGCAAACAGAGGTGTCACGGCAGATTCAGGCACAGGAATCAACTAAGAAATCTTGTGGCTTCTTTGACGTGCATTTCCATAAACTTGGGGCAATCTGCTACCCCTAGTATACTAGTCTTACTGACAGAGAGAACGGGTTGCCTACCCGAAAGGTCCCAGATAAGGAAAAAAATCCTTAAACCCTGCCAGTGGTGACTACTGCAAAAGGGTGATTGCAGGTTCCCCAGTGAGAAGAGGAGCAGAAGGTAGGGCGGGAAGCAGAGGGCACTGTAAGAACTTTGGCCACAACCTATTACCTAATCCAAAGGAGTCATTCGTGCAGCTGCAGCTGCTACAGGTTCATTCAGCTTCCAGAAACACACCAAGACAAGTGTATGAGCTCTTTCTGTGATTTTTAAGCTGTAGGAGATGCAGTAAGGGCTGTACACTGCGGCGTGGTAGCACGAACAAACCTTTGTGCCGGACTTGTGCCACAGGCTCTCCACACTTAATTATATGATTGCTGGAGCTGCAACAGTAAATGATGTGGTCACCTGGGCTGGCAAGTCAAAGAGAAGTGGCTGAAGGCTAACCATGCCGTTCACAGTATGCCAGTGGCTTCAGAAAATGCCTCATTAATCACAGTGGTGTGAAGGCTGGGTTGGACTTTGACTCTTGATGCCACGACTGACAGCATCCTACCAGGCCCACACTGAGTTCCCTCTGCGTATGCAGAGTAGTCCACCCTCCAGCTGTGGCCTGGAGCCTTCATGTGTTCCCTACAGTATATACTTGCTTGGCTAATTGGAAACTATTTTTCCATGAGAATCAAACAAGAAGCATATCTGTGGGAAAGTACTCTTTTCCTCTTCTTAATAATGCTGCTTGTAGGGCTTGGATAATTGATGACTATGGAGAGTGGGGCAGTGGTATGTCTTTTCTCAGAGATATTTAAGGTAGGACTGGGAATATATGCCCACAGAGAACACTTGATTAGAAAACTATGGTAAGAATCTTGCTCTGCTCTAGCTACAGCCATACCCTTCTAGGAGAAGAGCCAATTTCTTAAATTTCTGTTGACAAGTTGAGGAAATTTAGATGTGTAATTGAGTGCTCTGTGTAATATGTTGAAATGTAAGAGAGGTGGGGAAAAGACCCCTTCAGAACATGCACGAAGGTCAAATTTCTGCCATCCCTTACCCTGCTCTGTGTTTTCCGTTCCTAACTGGATGCATGCCTGTGGAATATGAGGAAAAGGGGAGGCATGTGTGAGTCTCACTTTCACTGCCTTGCTATAGGTCTTTTTTCTCCACATGACAAGAAATAATGGTGTGTTAGAAATATGTTTGTTTCCAACCAGTTGTTGACACAAAACTTGATTATCATTTTACTTTGCTGGTGCCTAAGGGCAAGACAGAGATTGCAACACACAAAGCAGACAGCTAAAACAGGCAGTGACTAAAGAAAGAGCTATCTGGCAGGAAAATCTAGACCACCTAAGGAAGGCACTTAGTTTTTCTACTCAATGAAAGATTTCTGCCTTTAAACATTGATCCAGAAAGCTTTACATGTCAAGCAGAGATCAGGACAGACCAAACCATCAGGACATGGTCGGCATAGAGGTACACCTGAATCTTTGCCACTCTTTGGCCCTGGACCACCTACTTCAGGGCTATGTTCAGTTCCTCTGTACACAGAACGTGGAGACCTTCATGTTTGTGACAGGGGTAATGGTCTCCTACGGGGAAAGAAGTGCTGAGGCTGCCTCCATGTAGGTGGTACCATCTTCTTCCTCAGACAGGATCTGAGCTGCAGCATCCGTTAGATGGAGCATCTGGATAATCTCTGTCTCCCAAGGGATTATAATCCCTGTCTCTAAACACCAACCAGTAAAATATTCCCAAGAGGAAGCCTAGGGAGGGGACGTGTTCCCGTCCTCCTGTCAAACCCCATCCTGTGCCTACAGGAACCCAAAAGTCATGGAGCAGGAAAAGAGCAAGCCCATAGCTAGGGCCCCTGGCAGGGGGCAGCCTGCCATCCCTTGGCCACCCTTCAGCCAAGTGGCAGGCAATGGGGCTCCTCTAGGAGGAACCTCATTCCACCGCCGAGGAGCAGGCAGGCACCCAACTGGCAGTGGACACGGTTTTGTAGCTCCTTTCTGCAGGAGCTGTACATGAGGGAACTGGCAGCAAGAGCCCACTTTTTCTGGCCCACGGCTCGAAATGGTAATTACAGAGCAGAAAGAGCCACTCGTCACACGTGGCCAGTGCCAAGCCTATTTCCTACTACATCAAGGAGCTCCCCAAGAGAGACCCGTGCTCTCCTCCACACCCAGCCAAGCCCAGATCATTGAGAAATTTTCCATGCAAGCAGAGAGCACCTGCATAGCTGCATGATCCCTCCTGGGAAGTGGATTTGCCTGGATTGGGTCTGATAGAGAGGCCAGGCTGGGACAGAGGTGAGTCTGACAAAAAGAGGGGGTCATAAGGGGTGGCTCTGAGTGTGCTGTCCTTTTTCTCCCTAAGGAACAACTGTGCTGTCCTGGATGACCCCCGACAGTTTCCGATACCTGCTTTCAGATGGGCTAGTGGACATCTTTTAGGGGGCAGAATGACACAGCTCACGTGGGATTTGTGGGGCCACACGCCATCCCGCTTTTCTCCTGGTTGGGGCAGAAGGGAGAGGCAGGTGTGGAGCAATGGTGGCAGAAGAAATGTTTTGCAGAGTATCACCAACTGCAGGGCTGGCATGGGGGCTTTGGGACACGGCTGAGCAGGCAGAGACTGTAGGTCTCATCGCTTCCTGAGCGATGCAATGGTGTCCCTTGTATGCTGGAGCGTGGTGCTGGCCTTTGGGGTGCCCTGTGCTATCACAGGCACTGCAGCAGCTGCGCTGTGCGCTGCTTCACTGGTGATACAATCTGAAAATCCATGGTTCAGCGTTTATGCTGCAAAGCTAATCAGAACAATGTTTTCCCTATCCAACATTTGAATATCTGGGTTTTCTGTCTCAAATTGATGGCGTGCTCAACTGGTTGGTGTGCATGCCTAGCGTCCTAAGTGGGAAGGAAGAGAGAGCTTAAAAAAACAGGTAAAATTCAATATATCAGTGCACTGTATTCAGCGCTATGCATTATTTACTAGTGAAAGGTGACAGTCTGCATAGAAAGATGTCAGACAGAGCACAGGACTTGTAACAAGGTCTGCCTCTTCCAGCAGTGCATCAAGTGGTTAAAATAAAAAATTGAAACACAATGGATGTGATACTGGGTTTAAACAGTAGCAGCAATCTAACAACTCCTCTTTCTGGGGTCCAAACCACCTGGAAATAGAAATACCCTGAAATAATCACTAGTTTATTTAGTTTATTTGCACCTGGGTGGCGTGTTCAGCTTCAGATTTGTCTCTGACATATTTTTAACTTGGGGGGCGGTCGTTATTTTTCTCCTTAAACACTTCAGTAAGAGTTCTACCAAAATTATACCAAGTCCTGTACAGACCAATGCACATGAGTTTGTATATTCACTTTAGGAATAGCGTTGTCTTACTCTTGGTTACTTGTCCTGGTAGGGTTGGGCCCACAGGCATTACAGCAATGTAGTTTATTCAGGTATATGGAGTCCTTCAGACATATTTATGAGGACCATCCATCTTAAAAGAATTTTAAAGTGTTTTCAGCACTAGGTTTAGTTTCCAATTGGTTGCATGAAAAAATGTGATATCCCCTAATTTTTTCTAAGTTGTTCCTCATTTTCATTCTTGTGGTTTCAGGATCTATGTATAATATGACACTTGTTACTGTGATTTATGGCTTTAGGTGAACAATATGCTGTATGTGGTGTTAATTGCACTGGATGGAATCCAGAGGCATTAAAATGCTCATCTTCTCTCCTCTGTGCTAATGAGCTTTGATTTCTAACCTGTCAGCAGGGATTATTTATTAGAGCATCATGTTTGTGATTCTCCACGGGAGCTCGAGTGTCAACACTGTCATCCAAGCACCCTCCATTCCCTCCTCCCCAACACAGTTTTGACACAAGAGAAAAATTTATTTGTGCTGAGACTTGGCTTAGGCAGTGTCTGAATGCATGGGTTGGGCAGTGAGGGTATAATGGGAATAAATACAGTAGTTTGGGAATGGCTACTAAAAGAGGAACCGGTCAGTTTTGGGAAAAAAACACCTTAAAACGATACTCCTGATCAGACAATAAGATATTAAGTATTTTCTTTGGAGTGGATGGACTCATTTTGTCTATAGGTTTGAACAAGTGGTGAGAAATCCAGAGCTCCTGATATCTAGTAATAGCTCTGAAGGAGTTTCCTTCTTTGGTTTTACGGTAGTCTATTAATCTCCCTACTTAAGTTTCCCATTTCCCAAACAGGGCTAGATGCTTCATACTTCTCTCAGATAAGAATAGGTTAATTGGTTAACATCCACAGAAAAGACATACAAGCTGAAGCTAAGTACTGTCTTTCAGAAGAAATCTGGATTTTCTTCTTAGTTACTTATAAAAAAAAATGGCTTTGACTTTTTCTGATCAGTTTGGGCATTACCTCACACAAGTCTACCTAATGTTTGACTATTTCTATCAAACATTTCCATCAAATAGCAAAACAAGTGCATATACACTCTGAAAAGAAAGTAAAGCATCACATTAATATGTCAATGTGGTAACACTTCAAAAATGAAATGATAAGCAGACAGGATGTGAAGGAAAAAAAAGGTAACAAATGTAAATTCAGATGTGAAGTGTTTCTTATGATAGGCACTTGATATTATCGAGTATGTTCTGCTGCAGATTTAACTGGAAAAACAGGAATAAAAAATACAAATAATCAAAGCAGCTGCATCAGCGTTACATCTGGTACCTTATATAGTAGTTGATATAAAACTTTAGGACTTTTTTTTTAATTATCTGGTTAATCTGGTAAGTCTTCCCCATTTTTTGAAACCTTGAATGTTTACGTTTCCTACATGTTTTCATGTTTTTAACTTTGTAGTTATAATGTTGTATTGATATAGGGGTTTTTTTTTATTTAATTGCCATGTTTGTTTTGAATTAAAACCAACCTGTCTGCACTTAATAACACGAACAATTAAATATTCTCAGCAAGATTCTCACTGTGCCAGCTGAGCGTCCTCAGAAGATTTTTTTTTTTAATTGCTTTATATGTTGCTTTTAATTACATTCCTTTCCCAAGCGATTATATCCTCATATAGGCCCCATTCCTGCAAGCTATCCTGGCACAGAAGCAGAGAGTTAAAGGCAAAAGGGTGCTGGGAAGGACTGCCGGGGGCAAAAAAGGCCTTTTGGTCAAAACAGAGGGATGCCAGGAAAGCTGTAAGCCTTGCAAAGGCTTCTGTCTGGTGAAAAAGCCAAAGAAAAAGTCAAATTGTTTTGGAGACACGAGGAAGCAATAGGCTGTAGTTATCCACCTGGAGAATACTGGGAGTTGGCAGGAGGATCTCCTGGAGGACCAAAAGGAGGCATGAAGTACAGGAAGGGTCCTCCTTTTAGGGAAAAAAGTATAGTGTGCCTGGGGCTCCTGAATTCCTCTTTTAGTATCACAGGGTTAGGGCTCATCTGTTGCTTGAGGAGAGAGGTGCAAAGGCAGCATGATGCCCCCAGGGGAGACTTTCCGGAGAGGGGTTGTGATGTCCAGGAAGAGCCAGCGCGCATCCCTGGTTGCAAGCTATGACTTGGAAAGGAAGCCAAGCTGGCAGGGAAAAGTCCACCCTGGTCACCCAGAGTTTTCCTTAGGAAAAGAAGAAAGCTGCTGAAGGAATACATTTTTCATCAACAAAGTTAAAATGCCTGTTACACTTACATTGGGAAAGGGCATTTGCACCAACTTTCAGCAATTGCAGGAGTAAATTGTGCAGAGTCCAAGTCCTGTTTCGTGCCAGGACTACATATGTTATGAAACTTTGCGGGACTTCTCAGGTTACAAGAATTGGGAGGGAGACTCAACTGTAGGTATAGCTGACAACAGGCAATACTGATTGATGGCCAACTAACACAGATTATGAACTTCTGTTATCTCACTGACTGGAGCCAAGAAACCAAACATGGACAGCTTTAAAGCTATAGATTCTAGAGTTAGGTGGGACTATCCCAATTTACTGACCATCTACATACCTAAGCCAAACCTTTCCTGCACTAGTCTTCACTTCTCCAGCTCAGACTGAAGACAGAAACACCTTTGGTGATAAAAACGCATCTTACTTCATATCTGAAAGTGTCTTAATTTTAGCTACTTAATCTTGTTATACCTTCTAAAATGAAAATGCTTCTATTGTCTTTATTTGGTGTACAGGTAACATGGCAGGCCCAAGCATGATGAGATTTAATTAAAAAAAACAAGGTTCATGTTTTCAGATTTTTTTCCCTGGCAATCAGAACTAGACAGATATATCTGGTGGAGGGTAGTTTCCCTTTTAATGCAAGTTGCATTTCTGCCATGATTGCATGATTTTGGGAGGCTGGGCAATGGCAGTTGGCTATAAAAATGATTATAGTTTAAAGCAATGTATTATATTTAAAGTTTATCACTCATCTAAGCCTGTCAGTGTTTAAGAGGCATTTGGACATTGCCTTTAATAACATGTTTTAAGTTTTGGTCAGCCCTGAAGTGGTCAGGCAGTTGGACTAGATGATCATTGCAGGTCCTTTCCTACTGAAATTTCCCTTCCCTTCCCTTCCCTTCCCTTCCCTTCCCTTCCCTTCCCTTCCCTTCCCTTCCCTTCCCTTCCCTTCCCTTCCCTTCCCTTCCCTTCCCTTCCCTTCCCTTCCCTTCCCTTCCCTTCCCTTCCCTTCCCTTCCCTTCCCTTCCCTTCCCTTCCCTTCCCTTCCCTTCCCTTCCCTTCCCTTCCCTTCCCTTCCCTTCCCTTCCCTTCCCGTCCCTTCCCTATTCCTATTCCTATTCCTATTCCCATTTCTATTGTGTTCTACCCTGTCCTGCCCTGCTCTATTGTACTCCACTCTATTCTTGCCTTCCAGTTGGAGATTCTACTTATTCAGATAGACTTAGGCTACTGAAAGAGTTAATTTCACATTCAGCACAAATGCATCGGTGAAATCAGGATGAGCCTCGCACTAGGAATGCCTGATTAGTTGCCTGGTAATGATGACCCTTAAATCCTTGACTTGGTTATTGATTTCCAAAATACAGTCACCCTTCTATAACAGTAACCTACATTCTTGATGTCAAGGTTAATGGCATTACATTAACTGTATTCAAGTGCATATTGTTCAAATGAACTCAGCTTATCATGCAATCCAGATTGCTCCCCAGTGTCACCTCCTTATTTAACAGCTAGCAGTCATAATTGATTTTTTGTAATATTTTTAAAGCAAAGCTACCTTGTAAGCACTAATGAGCTTGGTTGAATGTATATACGAGAGAATACAAGGAAGGAAATTATGCAAATTTTAATTCTGTCTTTCTTAAATTCTTCCTTTGACTTTTAACAGATGAAAAATAGCTTTTACCAGGTAAGATGATGTTGTCTTTATGTAAATAATTCTTGGAGGACCTCTTTGATTTAATTTGGACATTTCTTAATCAAGTTTTTCAAGGTGTGCAGCCAGTGTTGTGATCTCCACCTCAGGTCTAGCGTCTAGAAGGTAAAAAAGAAACAGAAATGAGCTGTGTTTTCTCTTTCTGCAGTGGTTTTCTCACCGCAAAGTGGTTCCCACTCACGTCACTTCAGTGAAGAGGCTGATGTTTGGCAGCTTTTGATTTCTTCAAGGACTCAGTGCATCTGCTAGAGGAAAGATTACCAAAAGTAAGTGCAGAGCTGCTGTAAAATATTAGAAATGAAGAAGCAAATTTTATTTCTTTTAGTTGCTTACCATGAGAAAGGGAAGCTGTAGCACATGAATCTAGGTGTGTACACAGGGTCCTCTGTGCAATCCAGCTCAAAAAGCTGGGAAAATTACACCTCTTTCTATATCCAAAGGTGCAGGAGAGCTCAGGCCCCTGTTCTGGGAGCACGACATGAGGGCCGAGACTATTTTTCTAGTAAAAACTGTTTTTCTGGAGGAGTGAACACCAATAAACTAAGGAGATAGAGGAAAATTGTCCTTATGACAAATTGTTTTACAGAAGGAATGTAAAGACTATCTTTTCCACAAGTGTCATAATATCAACACAAGAATGCATTGCTATTTCTTTCTTATGGTACACTAAAACATCTTTAAACCAAATTCTTGAGTGGGCATAGATGAAGAGCACAGGTATTTATGTATTTATATTATCCAATATATGTACCTACAAAGAAGCATGCTCTCTGTCTGGTTTCCCTATTCCTTTTACCCTTCATCATTGCTATTAGATATATGTGCTGTACACAGCAGTAAGAGGAGGACAGCAGCTGAGTCACTGCACCCAGCAGGTTTGTACTGCTGTGAGCTCAAAAATGAAGATAACAGAAGTGCAGTAATACTGTATAGAAGCAGCAGATGCATGAAAGCCAGTGTGCGCCAAAAATAAGACAGTGATAACCCATTCAAAGGGTAAGTTAGAGTTTCTGTGTCAAATAATGTATTTAGCATATATTAATGCTAAAGGGGCCAAAACAGGGAAAGCAAGTCTACCCGCATCCACTTGTACATGAATTATTTTTGTGATCTGCTGAATACAGATGTCCTTTAGCCACATAAAAAATTGGGATGGGAGTTCTTAGGTTTATAGCCTTTGCACTAGGCAGTAGTTGAGATTTTTAATTTTCCTCATTTGACTAGGATTCCCAGACTGAAAAATTTTCCCCTCGTAAATAATTCAGGTTGCCTTCCTGTGACTGCAACACAAGCCTGCTTTTCTACCTGCCAGCACTTATGTGTACAGCACAGTATGTAAAAGAGGGCCCAAATTAAAAAAAAAATTATTAAAATCATTGCTATGAGAAACTTAAAATACTGTGAGTACCATTTCTTTGTTGTAAATGGCCTTCCATGACTTCATCTTGAAGATACTTTTCTTCTAAAACAACTCATCCATGAGCCTACACAAGAGCCACTAACTGGCACTCTGCTCCTGGTTATCCGGTATTATTCAGAAAGAAAATAAATGCACCCCCAGGGCAGGGACCCCAGGAAAGTTCATTTGGCAGTTGAGGTGCAGGGGGCTTCATGTTGCTTTGTGGAAGTGTTGGAATGCCCTCAGAGAGCCCCATGAGGGCACCCCAGGGTGGGTGCTCACCTCTCCCCCGGTGAGCACCTGCATCACCTGCTCTTGCATGAGGACTGAGGGGATAGAAGGTGCTGCCGAGGGGACCTGGCAGACACGATAGCTGCAGCCTCTGAATCAAATCTTAGAGAAGAGAAGGCTCCGGGGAGATCTCATTGTGGCCTTCTGGTACCTAAAGGGGGCCCAGAAGAGAGCTGGGGAAGGACTTTTTACTAGGGCATGTAGTGATAGGACAAGGAGGAATGGCTTTAAACTGGAAGAGGGCAGGTTTAGATTTAACATTAGGAAGAAGTTTTTTACTTTGAGGGTGGTGAGGCACTGGAACAGGTTGCCCAGAGAAGCTGTGGATGCCCCATCCCTGGAGGTGTTCAAGGCCAGGCTGGACGTGGCCTTGGGCAACCTGGTCTAGTGGGAGGTGTCCCGGCCCATGGCAGGGGGGTTGGAACTCAATGATCTTCAAGGTCCCTTCCAGCCTAAACCATTCTATGATTCTATGAAACCTGAAAAGCACTTGAAATTTCTCAGCAGACGTGATCAGTGTCACACGTAGGAACTCTTTCCAAGGACCTTTGGGAGAGCAAGGTGAAGTGACTGGACAATCCAAGTCTTGAGTGTGTGTCTTTTTACTGCAAACAAACTTTTCACTTAATCTTCACAAAACTGTAATGTATAGGTTGGTATCTGATAACCTGTGAACAAGAGACATCTCTCCAAAGTGCCACATGGAGAGACTGCCTTTCTGCACTCTAGGAAGAGGCAACTCCAATTCCAACTTCTAGTGTCTTCTCCTTATGGAAGGAGACAGTCCTGCAGGCCATAAATCTTCTCCAGCAGTGCTGCAGGGATGCTGTGAGGGTCACAGGAGGGTGACACCATGGGATGGGGAGCAATGGGCGACTGAGGTGGGGACATAGCAGCAGCAAGCTTCAGAGGAGAAGTGGCAGTGGCAGTAGTGTTGCAGGGCTGGGTAGTAGGGGATGAAGCAGCAGCAAAGCGTTGGTTTGGTGGTGGCAAATGGCTGGGTGGAACTGAAGCCATGGAGAGCACGTTTAGAGCTGGAGCTGATGTGTGGGTCTTGTATCTAGAAACAGAACTGTGAATGCTTTAGCTGAAATAGGTAACAGAATTCACATATTTCATATCCTTTGAGAAAGACATCTACTTGCTGATCCTCAAAGCCTGGGCAATGAGCCGTGAGCAATGTATAAGCAGGTAGCAGCCAGCTGCCTCCTCACTCTGCTGAAAGAGGCATTTCAGGATTATTGACAACACACCTTCTTGGAACAGCAGTAGTTTCATCTAGTGATAGTTATTTCAATTTTCTGAGCTCGTTTTTAAATTATTATTCTTCCCCAACTCCCACAAAAAAAAAAAAAAAGGAACTGTTTATTTAAACCTTTCTTTCTAAATCCTTTTTTTTGCCACCCAAGAAGTATTGCTTGCTCTAGAGCTTCCAATTTGATTTAGTTTCCTGCATTTACACAGTGTGAGGAAACACTTCAGTGTTTCTGGTGAGAGTCTCTAAAAAAACGAACCCGGCACGTTTGCTGCCTGACACTGCCTGGCATACACCACGCAGCAAGGATACAAAAGCTTTTATCCTAGTGCTTGTAAAAGTAGACCTCAGTCCTACATGTAATTCCAAGTAGACACTGGGATTTGCCCACTTGCAGTTATTGGGAAAAATTGGAGCATACTTTATAACAGATCTCTGACAAGACCTCCAATGCTGATGTTAATTGAATGTTTTTTCCAGGATATATTTTCAATGTTGTTTCTCTCTGCTTGTCCAACTTCAATACTCCTGAGAACGGGGAGATGACAAGAATTAATGCCTGTTTGCATTAACCCGAACTTTATTGTCACTTAATTAACCATGATTAATGTCAGGAGGCAAAGGAGAAGTGTCAAGCTATTTTCAACAGCTCTGTACTGATGAGTTCAGAAAAACAAGTAGTGGCATTGCAACGTTGATTACAATAAAATCCAGCCAGAAGATGCATTGTTTTGAAGGCAACGTTTATTTTTCAGCCTCTGACAACATCCTGGTAAATTGCCAGTGACTGCAGCCCCTAGAAACCTCACTTAAGAAGCATGAACCAAAAATACAAACACTCTGCCCAAAATTTAAAACAAAGGAGAAAATATTACCCAGAATTACTCAATAGTCATGAATCTGTGTCAGCTGTATTTGGGTAATATATTCTTAGTGATTTCAGGGAAACAGAACAGCCCAGTTTTATATTGGCACTATTCCTTATTAATCTCACAAGTTTAATACACAGTCCTGATCAACTGCCAAAAACAAATCCATAGGTTGATTAGGATACCTGCTAGGTCTCGCAAAGTAGACCAAACAGCTGTAGGCTACTGGGAAGAACAGTAGATGTGGCAGGCCTGGCATTTAACTAAGTTGCTAGAAACATCTAAGCTCTCCAAGAGCTCTTTTTCAAATCTTTGCAAGGGGGAAAAAAAATGAAAGAAATGAGTATAAAATTAAGATTGATATTGTAAGTTTCCTGAGTTCTTCATTGGGAAACCAGGGACTTTGCGTCGGCAGAGTGAGTTCCTGGTGGCTGCGTGTGCCAGGTGATGAGCTAATCTGAAGAATTAGGGTAAAGGGAGTAATTTGAAAATAGACAGAAATCTGGTTAATTATTTTCTCCAATGGATATGCCTATATAATCTTTCTCAAGGTTCAAGGGAAAGGATGCACATCTGTTCTTCTTTTGCTAGAAGGGAATGTTTCTTTTTCTTGCTGTCCAGGTGGTCTGGGAGCTCCGTGAGGGATCTCTTACTCCCTTTTCCTCACATATTAGTGGAGGGAAAAAAATGAAGTAAGAATTTCTCAGCGGCGAGCTCCTGAATGGCAGCGGTACAAAGCAATGTTGGGTGGGACTTCTATTTTCTCCTATTTTCCTGCAAGAGGCTTTGCCATTGTATGGGCTCCTATTCCTACTTTCTTCTGTGGCAGGAAGGAGACCTTAGCTCACAGCTCCTCACTAGCAAAGGAGGAATGGAAAATATGGTATAAAATGGAGGACCCACAGATTAAAAAGGGGAGGGGTAGAGAGCTGGGAAGAGGAAGAATTGGGCATATTGAAGACTGGAACAAGGACAGTCAGGGACTGGTATAGGGAAAAGCGAAACAATTATAGGAAAAAGTAAATAAACTCATTAAAACCAAGTAATCAGGACAGGAAAATAGAGGATGAACAGAAAAACTTTGAGGAAAGGAAAGCAGAAATTTTTAGGTATCATTTTCTTGATCTGTGCTTCTATTCTGCATTTAAAATAGTAGATTAATGTTTTGCATGTTGAAAATATTTCCTCCTGGTTTGTTTGTTGTTTGTTTTGGTTTGTTTTGTTTATTTACCTTGCCTTTTGAGGACTCTCTAGGCGGTCTTGCAGTGCATTGAGAACTGACTATTCAAACCCAATTTTTGTTTATGGACAAGGCATTTTTGTACACACATAGTAGACCTGAATTTTCATTTTAGCACGGAATAGGGAGCAAAAGCACAGACAAACTAATCAGGAAGGCTGATCTAGTTCAGGCAGTGAAACAGCACTTTGTGCTCTCCTTTTGTCCTCATTTGGCCAGATTATTTCACACACAGAGGGAAATTATTCTGCTGAAAACCCATGCTGAGAACAATATTCCTCCTATGAACACGTCCTTCGAGGAATTTTCTTGTTTACTCAAGGAGTGAGAGCTCTAGTTTTAGAAAAGCTTTCCCCTGCCTATCCATTTCAATTGGAGTTTTATGCAAGGAAAGAAAACCTTTTTTTGTTACAGCTGAAGCGATAGGAAATGGCTGAAGGAATAAAACTGTCATGGCTGACCACTAACTGATGTCACTCTCCTCGAGCTTTCAGCAGAGCCATCATTTTAGGGAGAAACAATTTGCAAGTAGCACCGTGTTTTCACTGGACTGCAGCCTTGACATTTGTAATATCTAGCTACGGTCTTTGGTTGTGAGGTCTAGTGCCCTTGGTGGGTTTCAGTGGAGTCCATTAGGCTAGTTACGTAGGCTTTAAGAGCATTTCAATCTTAGCCACATAATTATAATGTGCTTTGTCATCTGGCCAGCCTGGGGCAGAGTAGTTAGTGTGAGTCATGTGAATTAGAACTTGATATTTCATAGTATCGTTGGTGGTTTTCAAACAAATTTCTCTCTCTTTCTCTCTCCCTCTTTGAATACATTGTCAACTGGTTTCTGTTTTCCTGAAGTGAAGGAGATAAAGCAGTCTGTCATCCCCCTCTCAGTCCCCAGTCTGCATGTGGAAACCATTGCACAACACAGCAGTGGAGTGAAAAGGTGTCATCTAAGTGTGTGATGTGTCCTCGTGCAACGGCTAAATGCAATAGAAGGACATTTTATCGCTTACTCGGCATTTATTTAAATATTTCTAAAATTATATCCTTGGTCAAATGATTTCTGATTTAATAGCATGAATGATCTTATAAAATGTCAAACCCTCGTTTTAAATAATTATGCTCCTGTAAACATGCCCTTTCTCTAAAAAAAACCCTAAATGAAATGTTGTGCGTGCAAGAGTCTGGAATAACAAAATAGGACATTTAAAATTTAGCTTCATCTAACAAAGAAAAATACTTCCATCATTAATTTTAATCTGCAGAACAATACTTTGTCCTCAAAGGTTTTCACAGCCTTATTTTTATTTCCAAAATAAAGCAAACCCTGTCCTCAAGAGACCCAGACCCATCCAGCCAGTCAGACACATGGCTGACCAATACAGAAAACAGGCTGGATTTAATTCAGGACTAATAAACGTAGTGAAAAATGAAGTGTAGTGCTAGCTCTACCTTGTAATGTGTCTGCATCTAAACCTACCTGAAATGTGACATATTGAATGGGAGAAAAGCTAAGATTTTCCTTTCCACCTTCCATACATACTTCCATATGTGAACCATACACAGGTGCAACACTTCCTCTGGGATCCCCGGAGTATTTCTTTTAGTCTACTGCCAAGGCAGAGCCTGTCATGAGGGTTCCCAAGGCAGTTATTATGAAGGATAGGAACAACAGTTGTGGACAGGCATTGAGTTGACCATGACGGAAAACATAGACACCTACATATGAAAGATGAGACTACATATCAGTAACTGAGCAAAGCAATCCTTTGATCCAATGTACTTAACTTTTTTTCTGTGGCAATTAAATTTGGGGTTTTTTTGTACCAGTTTATCTTGAAGTGACTGCAAGTTTATCTAAAACATAACTTATGGTATTCCCGGGCTGAGATAATCAACTAGGTGAGGAATAAGACTCAGCATGTGTTTTCTTCCCAGCTACAAGTTATATAATATCAACAATGCTTTGAATAACATTGGATAACTATTCAGGTATTTGGTTTCTAGATGTTTGTGCGAATGTGCTATGTTTGCAATCATAATTTTTGTCACAGGTACTTCTGTAAAGTTTGGTACACACATGCCACGGTTCAGTTCACAGCTATTTCTGGGTGCCTATTCAAACCTTGATTAGATTGGTTTAATGTCCTGTGTTTTGCCTCTCAGTTAAAGCAGATTAATGTATAATACATAGAATATTATGGCAGTTTGGCCACTCCAGTTTGATCATTTTTTACTGCGTGCTCATAGCTGCTGTTCCCTTCCTGCCTGAGAAAGCAGCTTGTTTGTGCATCACAAACGATGGACTATTTTTAGAGGGAGAGGTAAAAGAAGACATAATTGCAGAAACCTGAAGAAGAAAGACTACAGACAAAATTTCATCTTTACATATTAACGATGTTCTATTTTAGTTATTAATATTTGTTTCTAAAGACTTATAAGTTGTTGTTCACGTTCTTCTTCAGAAAAAAGTTCCTCACAGGCAGTAGGTTGGCAAACATGACTTTGTTCCACGAAATCTTGACCCCATAGCATGAGACATTATTGAGCAGCCATGTATGATCATTAAAAAGGACTTTTTTTGGCATCCATGTGCAAATACAGGATATTAATTGCTCTTCATAATTTACAAATGGCCAGATCCTCAAAGATGCTTAATTGCCTTAAATTCAGGTGGCTAGGTTCTGTACGTACCTGGGTTACCTCTGTGGTGCATGGGAAAAAGTAGACACCCCAGAAAGGAATTTGAGATAACCAGTAGAGCAAGCAAGGAGCTAAAAAAGGACTAAAAATCCAAGGCACCTGACGAGCTCTCATGCCCATGGTGGTATGAAAAGGTTTGGCACCTCAGCTTTGCACTTGTGTTTAGTAACCCATGCTATGCATTTGTGTGCTTCTTTCTGGTGTATGGCCACCTTAGCAGGAACATTTCACCATTTCAACAGGAACAAGGGAACCTTCTTTCACCAGAGACCTGGTCCTATATTGGTGGAAACAGTAGCTCTTACCCATGTTCATGAGGAGACGTGAAGAGCCAAAGTATTTGTACGTGGCATTTCATGGGCCGTAGCTGTGCTGGAAGCATACTGGGGAGCTGCTCAGGTGATCCCAGGAAAGGAGGGAGAAGTTATAAACCCTTGAGGGCTTGTGATTAGTGAAACCCAACTGCAATACAAAGCATGGGCCAAATGCCAAGCATAACAGAGATATTGCTGCCTGCAGGGCTCATCTTAGATGTATAACCCAGATCCTGAAGACTTTTTTTCAGTTCTGCTTCTTATATTTTCTAGCTCGAACTTCCTTAAATGGAAATCAGTCAACTGGACTTAATGTGAGTGTGCTTACATTAAAAGTATACTTTTTCCTTTGACTGTATGAATACTATTTTTTTCTGCTTCATGGTCTACTCTGCATAGCTCCCACAACTTCTTTGTTTCTGATTCAGACTGTGCCTTTATCAAATTTGCCTGCCATATAAAAATGTGGCTTTTTTTCTGGGCCTCATCCAAATGCCACTGAAGTCAACAGGTTCATGAAAGGTTCAGAGCCAATTATCACTGCCACTACTTCCAGCCATGTTCCTTTCATGTAGCGTGTTCTGCTTTTATAGTGCTGTTCTCTTCTGCCAATATTAAAACAAAACCTCCGTCGCAGTGCAGTGCAATGTATTTAACATACAGATTTTGATTTTCCTTTTTATATGTAATAGGTTTATTCATAGCATTCCTTATCTTGCTGGGATAGTATGTGAATCCAGTGAGTCTAATGATAAATTGCTGAGCATAAATGGAACTTTAGCTCTCTGTGTCAATGAGTAATGTTTTGCTGCTTAAATAAATATTACTGTGAAATGTATCCTTGATTTACTGAGTCTGTACTAAAACAGATGAGTAACGTTGTCTGGCAGCGTTAAAAAAAATTGTCAATCCATTCTCCTCTATGGCATGTGGGAAACTGGCATTCAGAGTGAATATTTAAGAATGTTTGTTCCATCCTCACCATTAGATTTCTTTTTTTTTTTTTTTGAAACAGAGTTGTAAAAACATTGATTTAACTTCATTAAATCTGTAAAGTGAATTCTCCCATGCAAGATGTTTTTCCCCTCTTTATTCCTTGCATCTAAGCCTAAGAACATAATCTGCTGAATGTCTCATTTTTGCTTGCTGTTGAAGTTCCTTATTCATCTTTGCACTCTTCAGCTCCCATCTGTTACAAGCCATCATTCAAAAAATCCTACACTTAATAAATTAAACAAATGAACTGTACTCCCCTCTGCTCCATTTGATGGGAGAAGGCCAAACAAGCCCTTCAAGGCTTCTCCATGTTACCGATATTCCACAACAGCTTCAAAGTTTACGGGGCACAGTGGGACAAAGAAAGGGTATCTCTGCATGTCACAACACCAGGCAGATACCCAGGGGGATGCCAGTACTGCAGTGCAGCACCACTGGCTGCTGTGGGCAAGATCAGTGCCAGCAACAGCAAGCGTCCATCAGAGGATGGCCAAAAGCCTGACTGTGGCCAGAGACTTGAGATCTCCCCATGCTGAACCTGGATTTGCCTGTAGATCCTTGGGCTCCCACTAAACTCTTCCCCTTTTAAACAAATAGAAATACCACCAGTTCAAAGCTGTGGCATTTTAAAAACACTTTCATCCTTTCTCTGTAGACGAGAAGGCTATAAACCCCCAAACATTTTAATCTGCTTACTAGCCTTTAATTACACTAACTGCCAATAGGTTCTATTACCAGTCCAAAGAAAATACTGGCTGTTGTGTATTTTTTTTAACTGTGATTGATGAAGCATATTTGTGTAACATTAGGTCATATTTGTCAGAGTTTAACTTTTTAGTTGGCAACTACACCGTCAATTAGCAATATTGCCGATAACCTCTATTTTATATAACCAGCAAGCTGTTTTTCCGTACAAGCTGGCAGTGGAAAACAAGAAAAGGGTATTTCCATGGTGCCACAAGTCTGGAGTAGGAATAATTAGAGAAATACACACTACAATGTTCTCTGGAATTACTATCTGTAAAACGCTCCTTATTTCTTGTCAGGCATTATTTTCTTAGGTGTTCTTATTGTGGCTTCCTTTCTTTTCAGTCTTACAGTACACTCCTTCTAACGTTATGTCTCTGGTTTGGATGCTCCCTGAGTCTGCAGTAAGGCCAGTAGCATATTCCTGTGGCTGCACATTTCCTGTTGTAATACCCTCTTTCCAGCTTCTCACAACTCTTCTGAACTTTCTCCATTTGGAATGAAATTTTCCATCTCACTTCTTTTCTTTTTTTTTTTTTTTCTGAAGGACATTTCAGCTAAAGCTGTACTGCCGGTTTCGAGCATATAAAGAATATATTTCTACCTGTCTCAAAACAGCACAGTGTCTTTTGTTTTAAATGTTGTAGTGTCTTTTAACATTTGGAGCTGGCATAAGAAGTTTCACAAAAGGATAAACCTTCTATCAGGACCTTGTGTTTTACTGTCACTATGAAAATTCACCTTTGGCCAAGTGACATCCCTTTGAAATACCATCGTTCAAAAACTCTCTGTAGAAACTGGTAGAAGTTGGAGTTCACCAATTAAAGTCTCCAGAGATGTGAGTTCTCCCTGTCCAAGCTCCCAGAGCACACCCAAGGACCTTGCAGCCCTAGGCGTCCATACACTGTTCGACTTGACATTAGTCATTCTGCACTGCATTTCCAAATCTGAAACATGGGAAAAATACAAAGTCCATGTCTCAGAGGAGCTTTGTGAAACTAGGTCACGAATGACGGTGAAGCACGTACATGCTGCAGGGAAAGGCATTGTAAAGAGCTCTTGAGGATGTGAATAATCCTACTTTTACAGCACAGCTTCATCAGTGAAGAAGAAAGACAGCTTGGGCCATGCACTGAACAATGGAAAGAAAATAAAATTGTGTGTTGTTACTCATTAATTGAGTACAGTCAGCTTCTTGCACTGAGAAAGGACCTGTGGGAAGGAAAAAAGGCCATGAGCATGTGATGAAAGATGGCATCCTAGGGCACATGCACTGCCTTGTTGCTTAAAAGTTGTGTGGGCGGTAGGTCATGCATTTTCTAACTCCTGAGCTCTTAATAATGGTTTTTAACCTAATCTCTGTTACTATCTCACAACTGATAGGTGAAGAAGAATGTCTTTGTAGTTAAAGTGCTGACCTGGGACCTGGGGACAGCAGGCTCCTTTCTGGGATTCCACCACATCGTTTTTTTTGTAGAAACTAAATCTATAAAATGAGTATAATTTTTTAAAATGCAGTTTATTTGCCCATTGCCTATCACATCTATTTGATGTTTTTATTTTCAAAAATTTTTTGCAAGTTCTTGTCTCTTATTCAGTATTTGTGAGTCTCAGGTGAGGCCTCTAGTTGTCATTTTAAGAGAAATAATGTCTTGGTGAGCTCTGTTCAAAGCTCACTGAAACTAAACAAAGCTTTTCCAGTGAATACAGTGGCATTTGTGACGGTGGTGGGAGCTTCTCTCTGAGCAAATTCCAAAGCACAGTCTCTCTGCTCAGAAGGGCTAAAAGGCAGGTGAAGGCAAGGAGCTGGTCTTTTTATCTTGAGATATATTTAAGAGGCTTGAAGTAAATTAGATGTGTAGTCACCAGTGGATTGATTAAATCTCCCAAGAGGCAAAATACATTCAGGACATTTGCAAGGGGCTGCCAGGTTTGGCTGCGAACCCTTGGGAACCTGCTTTCCCTGTCGTGAGAGACAGGTGAGATCCCAGGTAGGACATGGTAGGACATGCAAGTGGCACCAGGGGCCTAGGTTTAGGCAGCTGGGTTGGGTTCTGTACTTCTAAGATAGGACTGAAATCATTTAATATGGATGGTTTTGTGCATTTCTGATGTAACATTTCCCAATGCAGTACTCTCATTGCATTTTACCTACAAATGTAAAAAAAAATTATAAGAAATCATCAAAAGAAAGGTAGTATTACATAATTTGTTTCATTTTTTAGGTTTCTTATTTAGTATTATAGGAGAAACTAATGGAGGTATCAATAATTACCACCAATGGTCAGGCAGTTCTTACTATTTGTAAGTGTAGCTTTGTATTTTCTCCAAGGATTATCCATAATTTTAACAGCGGAAAGATACGTTCAGTTCCTGGATATACTCACCTCAATATGAAGTGCATTTTAAAAGGATTAAAAATATCTAGCCCTTCTCAACCATGCTCCAAATGAGCATTGCAAAGTAATGGGCATATTTCCCCAGGTTAACGAATGAAGACAGTGCCACACTAACGTAGAGTTCGCGGTGGCTCCATGGTACCATAGTGAGTGTGACCTTAAAACTTTGTCTCAGGGTGTAACTTTTTGTACAGGTGCATATCTCCTTTGTCAGTGAAAAAACATTAGAAAACTCTTACAGTTCTAGAAGGAAATGGTTTATTGTACCTCTTAAATTTAATGTTATAGACCTAAATGAAGTAAAAGTTTCTCCCAGGGTAATGAGCATTTTTTTAATGTTTACTAAAAGCCTCCCCCCAAATCCCAACTTCATCACTTCTGGTTGTAAGACTTAGAGCAGAAAGCAAAACAAGAGGAGTGTGCACAGGGCAAAAATGGTTATGCAGAGATCTATATTACAGTGTCTGACTTTAAGCAAACTCCCCCAGTAATTTCAGCTGGTGCTTAGAAATCAGACCCCTGACACATGCACCAAAACGGCATTCTTGTAACTTGCAGCACAGCGGTTACTTCGGAGAATGTTTTGTGCCCAAAAGCAATGGTATTAAATCACTGAGCAGAGAGAGGGAGCTGTGTTTTGATTCGGCACACAGACTTCCTCTGACAGATTTCAAGATCCGCAGTCTAGCAGATGGCACCGTAACAAGCACAATTGTATTTCTCTTGGGTCGCCTGAGGATTTCTGTGCCCTTGTTTTTGGCCCCGTGACATTTTCATGAACCACTATTTATTTTCTTTGTCTCGGGTTTTCACTGAACTCCTTTTACAAGCGGTTCTTTATCCTTCCTCAGGTGCACTGTTTGTTTGTGCAAGAAGCTCGGCCGGGAAGCCACCACCAGCTTTCCTGGCAAGGCAGAGGTGGAGCAGGGGCTGTGGCTGGGGTCACAGGCACCAGGTTATGCTGAGGTGTGTGGCAAGGCCACCGCTGCCCAGGGCTGAGCTCCTGGGTTGACCTCTTCCAGCCCCATCCCTCACGCCGAGCCCTGCACGGTTTCAAACGGGCATTTCGGTGTGCTCTGACAGCAGCCCCTGCCCGTTCAGCGTGATGGGGGAATTGCCCTTGGACGGCTCATTCTTCGTGCTCTTTGCATTTTGTTAAATGTTCTTTGAACAGTAAGAGAAAACTTTTGGGTCAACGCAGGGGAGAATGCCCTCTCCATCTCTAACTGTTTTGATGGGGTTTTTTAGTGGCTAATATATGTGTTTAAGATTCAGTCGGTGCCAAGGCGGCTTTTGATTGATTCTTGCAAATGGTAGAGGAGATGTAACTGGTGTGACCCCCTTTTAAAACCTTTTCCAAAGTGTGGAGAGGGTGAAAGTGCCCAAACACACCTATAGCAAGGGAAGTTGATAGATGCAAAGCTTCTCCATGACCTAGAACATAAGCAAAAAAGGCAAGTTCAGCCTGAGGTTGCAGTACAGAGGAATCTGCTTCCAAGTAAATAATGCCATTATTTTTATTGCAGAAGTATTGTTTTATTATGATTTTATTGTAAATATGCATTTGAAATAAATCAATTTGAATCAGGAGGGAGACTTTTTTAAGGAGGTATACAATACAGAAAGGGGAATGATTCATAGGAAAAGAGAAACAGATAAACAGCCAGTTTTGGTTTATCTGTCACATGCGCTATAAAAATGTTCCCTTGCCTGGCAATCATAGCAGCACTGTGAGTTACAGGACAAGGAAATATTAGGTCATATCTTCTTATCCTCAAATTTTAGTATACAGTTCAGCACTGATGACAGGAGTTCTCTTTTCTTAACTAGATAAGCCAATAAAAATATATGTTTTTCATAGACTATATATTGCAGTGGCAACGTAGTGTAATTCATCAGTAATAAGAAAAAATCTCTGATGAGAAAAATTCCCCCGCTGCTCCGTTTGGGGAAGAGCAGCAGGAGGATGATGCTGGATTTTGCAGGGGTACAGTCCTGTTGACTTCAGCACGAGCTGGCTCACACCTCTGTGTCAGACTACCTTCTGCCATGACTTGATGGTGCTGAGACACCTCTCGTAAGCCCTTCTGAGGACTTCTCATGCCATAATCCTCCACATACACCTCCTCCTTCTGCACGCCTTTTCTGCTTTATGTAAGCAGCTTTTGTAGGAGCAAAAGGGGCAGAAAGGAGGAGGTATGCCAACATACAGCAGTGTGTCCATCCTTTGGGGCACAGCCTTGTCAGGAGGCAGTGGGGAGGTGCACCATGCCAGGAGAACCCCTGGAGGGATTACAGTTTTGGGGGAAAATCATGCTTCTGTGCTTCCCTAATGTGAAGAGGGAGAGCATACAGGTTCCCTTTCCCTTGATCATGGGGGCAGCCCGGCCTGCCTGCTACCTGTGACGCACAGCTGATTTTCCACTTGCACGTCTGTCCCATCGGCATGCGGAGGCAGCCACCCCAAGCCCGTGAAGTCTTCCATCGGGGAGGGCACAAAGGGCTCTTTTTCCATCCACCTCCACCCAAAGGGCAGGAGCACGTCAGGCTGGTGTTTCTGAATACCTCATTCAAATCCTGTTTTAAATCTCCTAGAAACTAAGAAGCCCAGACTTGCTCCCAACAAAACCAATGGCAAATCCCTACAGATGATAAAAGGGAAAAGAGCAAGCCCTAAAACAGGTGTCCATTTTAATTTCCCAAACGAAACGAAAGGTGCAAACTGCATTTGACAGTTTTTCAACTAAAACTAATACTCACTTCAGCTCATGTCTGAATTATTTAATATGCGATAACATTCCTTTGCCCTATTGTATTCAGACATTCAAGATCCCTGCAAAATATTTATTTTGGATAGTCCTTATATCCAATTCCTTTTTTTATCAATAGAACAATATTTATGGAGGTCAGGCTGCCAACTTTGCCAGACAGACGCCCTTTGCATTCAAAAGAAAACATGATTCATCGGAGGATCAGGATTTCAGCTGCAAATTAAACATTTCTTTGATAGGTTGAAAGATACAAGTCAATAAAGGAAAATTCTTGATAGCTGGAAAGGAATGTCGTCTTTGAGACTGCCAATATTCAGTTCTGATCACTAATATCTTAAGTGATGGAAGAGTTTTTTTTTTTCTTTATCTAATTATATCCCAGAGGCAATGTTTAAAAGAAATGGAAAGATAGTTAAAACCAATTGTGCTGTGTAAAGGTGTTATTTATTTACTGTGCTGTGTAAAGGCTTATTTTTGTTATCTCTTTGAGACCATGAATATCTTGTAACATACTTGTGCAGTGCACACAGGACAAAAGCGCTCTGACCCAAATCTAGGGTTCTCTAGATAATATATATAATTAGCATTAAGCATAGTACGAACAATAACAACAACAAAAGTAGAGATAAACTTACAGACTTGTGGCTTGTTAACTTTCAGTGCACAAGCCTATCATACAGATGAAAATAGACTTATCTAACAGCCACAGTGCCCAAAACTGTAGGAAAAATAAGCTCTACACTGGGTGAAAAACCCAGAAGATTCAGCAATCCTCATTTTTCAGAGCTGTTAGTCCTGGTCTTTACTGCAGATATCCCACAAAGTTATTTCTCGTCTCTGTCTAAGTAGTACCATTGAAAATACGTAATGTATTTTTCATCATGTACCCTTTTAATGATAATTAAATATCACAACCCTACCTTTCAACTAATTGCAATGGCCTTGTTATTTTTGGTTTTGCCTGACTATGATTTCAAACTAATGATCATTAGTAACAATAATAGTCCTTCACCCTTTTATCATGCCTTACATCTGTGGGACTCTATGTGAAGCATTACTACGTGCATTACACCAGTGCTTACACTGAGTCACAGAGGTTAATTAACTTATTAAAGATCTCAAAGCACGTCAGTGGGGCAGACTCAGGAATAACGACAGTCAGCCCTGAGCTCTGCTCTGCCTGGCCTTGACGCTCTGACAGTTCTTCTAAAGGGTTAGCCAGACTTTGCAAAATGCTATTAATCGCTAAAAGCTGGACTTCTTTAGGAGAGGATTATTTGTGTGGGAAGGGAAGGAGGGAGTCATTTCAGTGCTAAAAGGAAGCTGAAAGTGGGACTAATGGAAAGAAAAGCTCCTACTTGTCTGAATCACACTGCTTGAAGGCAGTGGGTGTTGCAGAGGGTTGGTAGTACTTATTAAGGAATCTCGGGATATTGTGTTCGCAAAACCAGCCTGAAGAGTGATGTGCTGAGACGGAAAGTTCCCAAGCAGTACAAAATCAGATCCAATGACATTTTACTGACCTCACTGATGTGTTCTGTGGAGAACCTGGGAATAGGGTAGCTCTTAATGCGCACGCTGCCAAAAGAGCACGTTCGTCTAACCTGCCTCAGAGGAGACTGACACTTTTGGACCTTGTCCTAGTCAGCAGTGAGTGACCGCTTGCTCAGACACACAGCCGGATAAATTCTGATGTCATAGAGATCAAGAAAACTCGGAAACTTTAGAGTCTGATCACTACAGAAAAAGGTATTTTCCATGTCTCTCCTCTTCCCTACCACCATGCTGCTTCATTTTAACACAAGAGCTTTGACAGAAGCTGTTAATGCTCCTTCAGATTCTCATGGGACGGAGACTGGCATCGATGAATTTAAATTGGTATTTTATGCTGATGGTATATTAATATGTATGATCTAGCAGGGACTTCAGCTTTTATTACAGTTTGAATCATTATTAATTTGGGCAAATTTTCTGGTTTTAAAATGAGCTGTAATAAATTTGAAGCCATGCCTCTGCATAGACCAGATAACACACTTGCCATCTAGATTTTCCCATTTAAGCTGAAATGCTAAGTTCTCAGCTTATGTATCCCCTGTTTCTATTAAAAAGAGAAAACCCTGATAGCAAAATATCAAATTAATATAAAACATTTTGCTGTGCCTTGATCCCTTTTAAAACATAACCAAGGGCCAAATCCGGCTTATCTCGCTTAGGTGGGGAGCCTCTCAGAAGTTAATAGCAGACTCATACTAAATTATATGTTATTGATCTGAATCTTCTGTGATACAAGCAGAACCTGATGCAGCTATAATACAGCTAGAGGGTGAAGGGAGGCAACGCCATAAAACACATCTGAGTGGGCTGAACAGGACAATACTAATAGGTATGAAGAAAAAGCACATTCATCCTTTCTAAAAGCTCACCTTATTTTGACGACTTTTATCTCCTGTTGATGTCACTGAAGCATCTGGTTGCACAGCATTTCTACAACTCAGGCTTCTTTCTTGAAAACCCGTATAGGTTAAAAAAATAGTGATGAGGTAATACAGCAGGTAGGAGCTGTATTAGCACTTCGACAAAACACCCTGTAATAAGATTATCAGGCTGTGCATGTCAATCCTCAGTGCGGGAGTAGGTAGTCATTAGAAAGTTGCGTTAGTACACCAGCATTAATGTTCATGAATCTGTGATGATAGGCAGCTTAGGAACAACATAGATCTAACTTGTCCAAATATGCTTTAATGGTGTCATCTCTGACCTTTCTGGTCTGAGTCTGTCACAAAAAGATGAGAAGTTGTTGTTGGTCAATTTCAAAATATTTTTTAAAAAAAGCTTTCAAGCACCACAAAGTTAATTTTCTCTTTCTTTTCTATTTTTGGCCTCATTAGGATGAGAACTACTAAAACATGAAGTAGAAAACTGCCAATTCAGCACTCCTGACATTTCCAGAAACATCTTTTGTGAACATTCTCCCAGGAGATGTTCAGCTAAACTGCACTCCCTCAAGTACTAAGATAAACAACCACAGTATCTTTACTGTGGCTTCACCCGTACGGATTTTTCAGTTTTATTAAACTTAGTTTGGTCTCCTGAGAAAAGGAGATGTGGCATCAGCCTTCTCTATGTGTATGCAGGCCTGTTTGGATCCCCTCCTTAATTACATTTGAACTCCTTGTTTCTATCATCTAAATCTGGCAAATAGGTAGGAGACAGAAAGATCCTAGAAGTTTAATAAAAACTGGCAAATTGCTGGCGGAGAAACCCTTCTCCTGGCTCTTCCCACTGTGAAGGACACTGCAACGTGACCCCACTGTTACTGGACACCAGAAAACCCAGCCACCGTCCTTAACTCCCAGGAAGACTGCGTTCATTAGTTCTGCCAAGGCCCTCTAGCCAACGTGGATATGTCCTCCACCAACAAAGCTAACACCTCTCTTTCCTCTGAGACCCCCCATGCAGCATGGTTGCAGGCTCCCGGGTGGCCCTCCACCCACCTTGGGACGTTGAGTGAGGGAAGGGGACAGAAAGCATGGAGGCATCAATCACTGAGCCTGATGCCAGCTCCCTGCAGTCTCTTCAGTGTTGTCCCCTTGCAGGTGTTACCCAAAATACTGAAAAAAGCCGAAGTCTCTCAGCAGAGGTCATGGTTTCCAGCCTCGCCAAGGGCAGGCCAGGAGGACTCGTGTGAAATAACAGCAAATAACATTCATCTACAAGGAAAAAATCACGGACTTGAGCAGGCTCTGTCTGCTTTTAGTGGGGTTCGTGAAAGAGAGAGGCTGATAGAAAGAATGATGCCCGAAACGCGTTTTCAGAATAACTGGTCAAGGTGGTCTTCCGCACGAGAGAAGTAAAATAAATCCTAATTAAAATTAAAATAAAATACAAGCCATTCAGATGGTTTAAGTTTACTTGTGGAATAAGCAATTTTATGAATTTTAATTCAGACTCATTAATACATAATTTGTGAAAATGTAGCTTTAGGAAAATAGGACTCAGAGGAAAAATAAGGCTAAACAGATCAAGAGCTGGAAAAATTAAGAAATCCAAAAGCATACTTTCTCACTGCTCATAACATTTGCTTCTATATTATGCTGATATTTTTAAAGATTTACTACTGTAAATAGTTACTCCATATTATTTCTGCTGTCAAATGCAAACACGAGACATTAATGTTGTAAGTCTCTAATGAAGGGAGTGAAGTATATTTAGGAATCATGTTTGCTGGAGCACTAAAATACTTCATTATATGAGGAAATATCTTTTTTAGCGGTGCATTATTTGTGTTAACATAAACTGGGTCTCAAAGGGACTGGCTTTGGGGTCAATTAAATATTTGGTGTGAGTATCACAGCTTTCGTATGTGAAGAGCACTGACAAAGTGTTCCTTGGCCATTTTTGTTTAACCTGTTTTGTGCATGGAAGCAACAGGCGCGGGGATTGAAGAGGACACTCCAAAGTGCATAAATGACAGTAAGAGTAACAAACAAGTAGATGACATGAAAGAAGCAGAAGCATATTCTTATATGCTCATCTTAAGCCCCATATGAACACTAAAGTATTAATTTTTCATTTCCCTTTTGTGCTTATTGCTTCCATATTTCCAATCTGTTTTTTTGTCCTGCATCTAGTGAAACAGTGCACTGAAACAGTGCACAGCTTCCTGTATTCCCATGCACTATATAACTATATATTAGCTACCATTTTAAAATGGTTTCTTTCATTTTTGTCTTGTTTTCTTTGACTTACTACTAACTTTTCCCAGTCTGTGTCACGTTAGAATGCATAAAGTAATCAGAATTCTCTGCACATAGTTCTCAGCCTGCTCACCTGGCTTAGGGTAAGGCCAGCCACATCCTGGTGGCAATGATATTTAAATTTAATTTCAAAGGCTTAAATTCATGGATTTGCATAAGAGTTCTGAAAATCCTACCACAAAATTCCCACATCTTTTCTTTAGTTTGTCATATTTCACCCTGAGCTTTTCATATATGGTTTTGCAAATGGTTTTCTTGTCTCCCTTATCAGTAGATGTGCAAGCTAATACTATGAAATGTATAGGCGAAGGCAGTTTTCTAAATGCGATGTGGTGTAGTCCTGGCAAGAGACGTGCAAAAGCAGGAAGGGTGGTATTAATCCTGAAGCACTTCTACTAATCTGAATAGCTATCAAAGCCTTCACTGCGGTCTGCCGAGGTTAGAAACTGAGGTTCTGCTTCTATCTCACCATCTTACGATGTACCTGATTTTACTGATATTGGGCAAGGTGACTGATTCTCTAGCTCTGATTCTTAAGATGTTTTACTGCTTGAGAAGGAAGCCCGAGGAACTGCCACAGTGTGTTTGCTGGTTGATCAGGTATTACAAGGGCGAGGGGACTTAACCCTACTCTGGAGGGACCGTCACCAGGAGCAAAAGGTGCTCCCTTTCCAAACCAGTTTGGGCTCTGTTGTCTCATCTGAGCCTGGCACAGTGGGTGGCTCTGCTCTGTGACAGAAACTGCTGAGGTTTCGTAATGTGAAATACCACCCCCTTAGATTTTTTTCCTTTGAGCTAATGGATGCTAAAATAGACGGAAAGCTTTTGGTATCTGCATACCCTTAGGGAGCAGCATTGCACCGAGAGGAGGTGTCTGCAGCAGGTGAGTGCGTCGTGGATTGGCTCTGCAAGGACAAATTTAGAAACTAGGACATCTGGGGGTTGCAACGGTTGTGCTGGGAAAGGGAAATGAGATAGAAACACCCCAGGCAAGGCTCCCATGTTCCTTTACGTTTATCACCACTGCTCAGAGCCTTCTGCTTGGGCTGCAGCTGGACGCAGGGTTGGGGCTATGGTGTGAAAGGCGGCACGGGCAGCACGGGCAGCACAGGCAGCACGGGCAGCACAGGCAGGGGAGCAGCAGCCAGCGCAGTCTGAAGGGAGCTTGTGAGCAGGCAGCCCAGCGAGGATCCAGCTGGCTGCCGGAATGTGGTCCAGGCCTGACAAGAGGTTAACCTGCGAGAGGTTAACGCACCGGCAGACCTGCTTTCTCTCAGCTTGGGTCTTGCCTCTTCTCTCTCCTGCTTTCTTGCCATCTTAAAAAGTAGCTCTCCTTTAACACTGAACAAGAGGGAAAAAAAAGGAGAATTAAGAAAAAACACTGTTTCAACCCTAGAATGAGTGCATCAGTCAGTTTTGTCCTATGAGCCCAGTGTATAGTCTTCTCCTGCCTCTCCTAGTGCTGTCTGCAGTCAGAGATTTAAAGAAGCACATATCCTCATGCGCTCCTGCAATCCGGGCACCTGCATTCCCCTTCTCCACCCGCTCCCAGGGTCAGAACACCGCTCTCGGCTTTCCTTTTGCTCTCCCTGTTTGAACTACTGCCTGCTCTCACTACTGGATTTCCTGACCATCAGAAACTTCTTGGTGAAGGCCAGGTGCATCACACAGATCTGGGCTTCCAATTTAGGAGAAGGCCTTGCCTCATCAATAGTCTCCTAAAGAGAAAGAGGAAGGCAGTCCCAGTTCCCTGCTTTGACACACAGTCCCAGTTTATGTGAGCCATTTTGACCCAGAACCTAAAGAATTTTACTTATCTACCTCCTCATTTGTAAAAGAGAGATAACAGTACTTTCCTCCCTCACAATTGTTTACTGTTAAGATATTCTGTTAAGAAGATGTGGAAGAGCCACCTTTCAGTACTCACATCTACCTATAGACTTTGTACCACAGGACTCCCAGTAGAAATGTACTACTGCGAAAACTACTGGAGAGGGTCCAGCAAAGGACTACTAAAATGATTAGGGGATTAGAACATCTGTCTTATGAGGAAAGACTGAGGGACTTGGGGTTTTAGTCTAGAGAAAAGAAGACTGAGGGGGGATCTTACTAATGCTTATAAATACTTACAGGAAGGGTGCCAGGGGGATGAGAACAGTCTTTTTGCAGTGGTGCCCAGTGATAGGACAAGAGGTAAGGGGCACAAACTTGAATATAGGAAGTTCCATCTTAACATGAGGAGGAACTTCTTCACTTTGAGGGTGGCAAAGCACTGGAACAGGCTGCCCAGAGAGGTTGTGGAGTCTCCCATTCTGGAGATGTTCAAAACCCCCCTGGATGCCATCCTGTGCAACCTGCTGTAGGTGACCCTGCTCGGGCAGGGGCGTTGGACTAGATGATCTCCAGAGGTCCCTTCCAACCCTGACCATTCTGTGATTCTGTGATTCTGTGAAACAACCGTTCAGCTGCTGGAAGTGTCCAAAGTTGATGGCATCCTTAGTTCCCAACAGTTAAGTTCCCAAAAGGCTTAACAGCCACGCTCAGCAGCATTTGGCTTTTATAGCACTGGACAGCTTGTCTCTTGGATCACGTGCAACCTCAGTGCTCCTGTTCCTCCTCCTCCCTCTGCCAGGCGAAGTCTGTGGCGGAGAGGGTGGCCTCAAAGCGCACCTCCCAGGTCAGGCTTCACAGCACACACTGGGAGGTGCTTTTACCCACCCTCTTCTGTTGGAAGGTGCAGATTTTTCTTTTGACGGCCCTCAGGACTGGTGCCTTAATGCAGCGGCTTTGTCAGTGACAGGCATTGTGTAGGGACTTCAATGGAGCGCTGTGCATTCTGCTGGGCAGCATTGGCAGCAAGTGAAGTGAAAAGCGAAAAGTAGTTATAGAACTTGCTTGAGGCTGTTCGGGGGATGAAAAGAGGCAGGTCCAAAATCCAGACCTCCTACTTACTACTTTTTATGACTTGTTCTCATTTTTCTAGTGGTCGAAGTTGATTGTTGACACATTTGATGTCAAGCCTGATTAAACAGAGACCACATAGTGTCTTTGTGCCAATGAACAATATAGATCAGAAATGTTTTCTGTGTGTAAACTTCTCTACTGAATGTCTGCAGTTTTTTGGAAGTTTCTTTCCTTAACTGATGAATGCAAATACTTGTTCAGGTTTCAGTAACTAATCGTGAGCTTTCAGACTTGTTTTTACTCCCCCACCTTAGGGACACTGCCTCAAACTCTCTTAATGCGCTGCAATGATAAACTTGGGGGCAAAAAAAGTTGTTTGCTGACCTGAAAAATAAAGGAATAAAAAACCTCCTGAGGTGATTGTCTACAATGAAACATGAGTTTTATGGACTAACTTTACGCTTATAATCTTTTCATTGCCAAAGCGCATTCATTCTTTCCAGACTTCTGATGACAACAGGTTTTAATAGCAAAGGCTTTGGTCTAAATTCTGCTCTCAGAGTGAAGTTGCTGAGTCCTCCTGGCTGTAAACTAGTTACAGGGGTTTATTAGTGTGACTGGGAAAATAATCTTCCTTTGAAATCCTACAGATGAATAATAGGGCAAAAATTATTATGAAAGGTGGGGGGAACAAAAATACATGCTTTATTCCTACATATGTGAGTTGAAAGTTCATCAGATTTTCCTCATGGACTTCAATGGAGCCAGGAGCTTTCCAGTTACCTTCAGGATGTCAGAGCAGTAATTCTTATCTCGGGATCCTTTCATCAGAAGATTTCGGACTGCCGTATAGTTCATACTTTAAACTGCAGATCGTCTTAGGCAAGAACTACAGGCAGAAATAACCCTTGATGTTATACCTGAAATAGCTCTTCCTCCCATCTCTGATGCCCGGGAGCAGCAGGCTTTCTGTGCTGATAAAGAACTCCCTCAGCAGTTACTCCCACCAGATCCTTCCTCAAAGTGTGTGTGCGTGTGCACGCGTGCGTGCGCGCACACGCGTGCATATGTGTCTAGGTACGTGTGACTAAGAAAGCAAGTGCTTTCCTATTTCAAATAACTTTCGCTGCTTTACTGGGTAGAGTAAAAGAGAGTGTAGTGGAAGCTGTTGAAAATACGGACTGTCCTGGACACAAGCCACCGCACAACATTGGTTTTATCCATGTCTGGGTGCAGTCCCGGTGCGAACGGTGGAGCTGTGCAGCCGCCGGCAATGTTCCTGGGGGCACTGTTGTTCCAGTGCTCCTCAGCCTCTCCCCGTCTTACTAAATCTGCATTTCCCTCCTTGACCATAGCAGTGAAGCTGTGACTGGAGTGGCTGTATGAAACCTGGAGCTGTAGGTGCTGCGACCTTGGATGAGCAAGCAAAGTTATAATTATGGTGTCTCTTTAAGCACAATTTAGGAAAGTGTGAGGACTGTGTTTTTCATTTCCTGATTACATCAGAACTAATAGGACTAATTGTAGGAAGAATCCCATGTAAGCACATGGGTAATGTTTGTATGCATTTATCCATCTGTACCCATTTCCGTGGAGGTCTGGTATGGAGACAGCTGTTACCTTTAGATGAGTTTTATACATTTGTCTGTATTACAGGTTCCTGCACTGGAAAATTACTTTTGATATAACCCCAGTCACCTGTGCTGCCATCCGTGCCAACATCTTGGCAAAGAAAGATAGTTTCTTACTCCAGCGTGAACAGACAAAGGGCACAACTGCCCGGAACCATTTTGCCAGTTCACTGGCATTTCGCCAATGCCCAAAGTGGGCCAGAAAGGACAGGGTATTTTTTAAAAGTATGCCTACCATGGGATTCCTAAACCTTCATTTAATTAATCACCTAAATTAAAAGAAGCCTGAAGGCTCTGAGGCTCAAACCCGGCTATATCATCCTTTTGGCTGCATTTGCACTGGTGAACAAAACGTGCCAGGGACCGCAGAAGGACTCACAGCCTCACCCCTAAGCTGTCACCCCCAAAGCAGGGCGGCCACCCCAAACTATCTCCTGGGACTGGGCCCTGCAATCCTTGTGTTGTGCTTGAGTGTGGTTTGGGCGGCTGATTGCAGGCCTCGGCCAAAGCTGTTCCAAGCATCACGCCAACGGATTAACAGAGGCAATACCAGTTTAATAGATCATGTGCCAGTGCTGGGGCCTGTTCTTCGCCCAGTTTAATTTATGAGTGTAGATTTTACTGCCTGTGTACAGCCCTGAGATTCTGAGCCATATATAAGGAGGTAAAGAAGACACATCGGGATGGAAGAACTGGTAGAAACAAATAGTGAGGGCAAACAAATAGTTAAATTCAAAGATGGATGAGAATACGATTTTTTAATAATTTTCCATAACATTCAGAATGACACTGATTCTGACCCTGTGAGCAAAGCAATTAAAATCAATGCATATACTAGATGATCAAAATCAAGCATGAGTAGCATAATTAGTTACTCGGGGTGTCTGATTTCCTTTTTTGTGTGAGAGAATGCGATTTTGATCTGCAATGAAATATTGTATAATGTATTATAGCGGATTCTCTCCAAGCCGAGAGACTATTTGATGATGCAGTTCATTTGTTTATTTATTTTATGGCCATGGTAATCCAACCGAAACTGTGGGGTTCTGTGTGGCAAGTCAGAAATGGTGGGTTGCTTCTCAGTAATATTTGGGTCTGTAGATGTTCTGTGAGGCATTGCCAATTGTTATTGTTTAAAATTGATGAAAAACTTTTGTTAAGCAAATTATGGGTAGACGTAACTGAGATCTGCGGTCCCAGGTACAGTTCTAAGGGCAGGTATGTGCAGAGTTTTCCTTCCTTCTTTGGGAAACAGGGATGAGTATTTGCTTCTGTTGCATTGCCTCCACACTGTCTTCTTAGCCATGGAAAAGAACCATTCATTAGTGGGTCTCAAAAGCCCTGATGGCTTTCCCAGAGGGATGCTCTTGGGATTCAGAGTTTGAGACAGGAATTACAGAATTGGTGAGGACACAGCCCGGCTCTGCCTCAGGAGTCCTCAATCCAGAAAACATCCTATAATCTGGGCCTGGACAGGCCAGACCTGCCATCCTTTCCAGAAGCGATGGTGTCTGGCCCACATGTGAAGGAGCTCACTGAAGAAACCCCTCAGAGGGCTCCATCCCGCTCTCCTCTGGGAGGTTTTCCACAGGGCTGGGGGGCAGCAATCTGGCCCTGTGTTTTCAATAGTAAAGTTATGTGGGGAATGTGTTAGGGGTTTCATGTTTCAGTGTATGTTGTGGGTTGTGCAGCAATGAAGGGGTAGAATCCAAGCTGGCTATTGATCCTAACTATGCCTTTCCAGATTTTGCTGCGTTTTAGCTTTTCTTAAAATGAAAGTGTTGTTTATACATATGTTGTTGTTTAAGGGAGCTCGACAAGCAATTTTGTTATCCCGACTGTATTTCTTTTTCCGTGTGGCAACAAAGAGAGCGTCAATACTGGGGACTTCAGCTTTCTGTGCCCTGATGGATATCCCAAAACAGGAGCGCAAAAAGAGCAGCGTGCCTTTTAGATAGGGATGAAATAGCCACACTCAACACGTGCACATTATTTACCGGCACGTACGTGCAGCCGTGAAAAAGCCTAAACAACCCGCTACTTCGCAGCTTGTCCCCTTCCTATGCCCACCACC
>NW_009647572.1:3445710-3480716 GCF_000708025.1 Charadrius vociferus | reverse complement strand
GCTGGCAGGAGCTCAGGGGCACGGAGCTGGCTTTTGACTTTTATTTGAGCAGCCGAGAAGTTGTCTTAAAAAAAACCCTGGAGCATAAAATTATTGTAAACCTTGGAAACGGTGGTGAAAGGACAGCAAAGGCTCTCTAGTTTGGTAGGATGGAGTAACAGTTGACACTGTTGATAGCAGAGTGTACTACCGTGTCTCTGTCTCAGGTCTGATGACATTGCTTGGGTAGTGACTCGCTTCCTTTAGGCTAAATAAACCACCCGAGAGTACTGATGAGCTGGCTTAACTCGCTATAAGGGAGTTGATTTTTCTTTTTTTTTTTTTGAGTCTTAACTCCTGGCTGGAGGATCACCGCGCAGGCTCTGGCACTTCTGGTTGCAGCTGTGGTGAGGAGTGTTTTAATGTAAAGAATTTTTCTTTTTATCCAAATCTTCATGGACCCTTGGGAAGCAAAATCCCAGGTGGAAAAGGTACGAGCAGCCAAACTCACTCCTGAAGCAATGTAGTGTGCTGTGCATCTGACTGCTGCATGGGAAATGGGACAGGGGCTGTGGTTCCTGAGACACCTGTGTGCCTAGAAACGTGGGTCTTTGTGGCATTGAGAAACTGTGTGTTTGGAGACTTGACTATTTAATTATTTTTTTTTTCTTTTTAAATTTCCTTTGGTTAGCTAATCCACGAGGTTTAAGTTGCTGGCTCTGGGAGGTGTGCTCATACATCTGCTTCATCTCTTGGCAGGTGGGATAAGGTCGTATGAAGGGAGGGAGCAGTGACAGTTGAGGGCTCTGAGGTGTGCGAGAAAAGCAGTGGCTGTAGAAGGGAGGAGAGAGATTTGGATTTTCAGTAAGGAGTTGGCAGGAGGTGTGGGGAAAGGCATGGAGGCATCACTCCTCCTGAGCAGCAGCAGCAGAGCATCTGCCATTTCTGAGCAGTGCCGGTAGGTGTTGCTGTATGTACTGCCGCTCAGAAATCTCTTTTGCAGATGAGACCAGAGTGATGAATAAAACAGGCATTTGGAAGAAAAACTATCAATAACATAAAAATGTACTTCATTAGAATCAAATGTATCATGCGGCAACAAAAAAATTCACTGTCACATTTAATAAAATATGGGCTTCGGCGTTAAGTGTTGTATCTTGAATGCTTAGAAAGGTATACTTTATTTAGGTGTCAAATTTATATTAATCAGCTAAATTATAGAGACTGGCAAACTCAAACACCTAACAGTGCTGGATGAATACAATTTTTTTTTTTTTTGTGAAGAGTATGGCTCCTGAAAGAATATGGCTCCTCCTCCTATTATCATATGTGAACAAGGTACAATAAGCTAACTTGCAGTGCTAAAGCGTCCAAATATTTTTTTGCTCACATTTGTCTTTTAAAATCTGTTCCACTGAAGGAAAAGGTTTCTTTCTCTCTTTCATTTTTAACTCTGACTCCATCACTGTTTTTGAATGTTTGCTTTATATTTTAAAACTTGTTTAGAAAAATGCTTTTTTACCAATATGGTTTTGGATTCCTTCTTTTTAGGAGAAAAGTGAAAGGTTGGAATGAAGAGTTGGGTTTCATTTTCTGTGTGTATCTTCCCTGACAGTTGCTATGAAATGTGAACTGTTAGAACTTTGGGGTCTGAAAATTATAATGTTGTAAATTTTAACCTATATGTTTAATGTCTGAAACGTTGACACATATAGAGAATTTTTTAGAAACTTCTGGACATTTGGAGCTCTGACTTTTTCTCAGTGATGCTAAGCGTTCTTCCCACCAAATGCCTGAACTTTTTTCTGTTTGGCAGTGAAGATAATCAGGTGTTACTTGTTACTTTTCAGTGCTTTTCCTTTGTGTTTTTTTTTTTTTCCAGTACAAAGTCTTTTGTTATCTTTTCAGCCTAATTTTCCTTTAAGCCTTATCTTACATATTCTTCAGCTAAAAATCTTTTGCACATTAGTGCTTTCGCTTAAGATCTTCTTTCTGAGACTGTATTCTTTAACAGTATTTCACCTCTTGCTTCTTAGGGAGGAGAACCCAAACCATTAACAATCATGCTACACCGAGAAAATGATACTTTGGGATTCAACATTATAGGAGGACGACCCAATCAGGTAATGAGAAAAGTTACTGTAGGTTATTTTGACCATACTTTCTGTTCCTATATACACTGTAATAAGAGTTACTTTTGATGACAGTAGGTAGGGAATCAGCTCCTTAGGTAGAAGACCTGTATATTATCAGGTGTAATTGGAGTCATTGTTTTGAAGACATAATCTTGTGAGAATTGGATTATTCTCATTTCCAGGAAAGGTGTTCCCTTTGTTTTTGCTTTAAAACTTTAGGCTGATCTGCACTCAAGTCCCGTGTGAGTAATACGTATTCTTTCAAACTGTTTAATGGAAATCTCTGGGGCTACTAATAAGAAGTCATTGTTGCAGGATTAAGCCATTGGAATTTTTGGAAACAGCTTGCCTTTTTTTTTTTTTTTTCATTTAAAGGAGAGATGAAAATTTGCTTCTGTAGCTCAGATAGTTTAAGCACGTCCTGCTCTCACATGCCTGCTTTCAATTTTTCTTTCTTTGTGAACTGAAACTGAGTTTTCATCGATCTTGTATCTTAAATCAATCTAGTGTCATCTGTCTGGGTTTAGAAAGTTCATTGGAAACCGTAGAATATGCATAAGGATCACTAACCCCCCCTAGAATATGCATAAGAATATGCCTTTTTTCTTTTTTTTTACTTCATCCTTCCAAGAGCATTAATCAGGACTGTCATTACATATGAAGGGTAAAGAAACCTGTTAAACTGGAAAATTAATAGTTGATTAAAAAGGCTTGGTAACAATTATGCACTGATCAGGTTCTTGTTAAGTGGGAGAATTGTAACCTCCTACTATTATTGAGGAGGGGAATGGGACCCTGTATATTAGTTTGGCAATCCTCTGCTCTGAAGCTATATTTAGCGGTGCCAAAAAGTCTGTTCCCATTAGCCTAAGAAGTTTGCTGTCTGTGCTGCAGAATTCCTGTTCCCTGTGGGTAATTATGAAGACCAGCAGTTATCAAATGTTGGTGCTGTAAATCCAAAGCGAGGGTTTCTTAGATTATTTTTTTTAGTGGAAGGATGAGACAACAGGTGGCTGTAAGATAAAATACACGTACTTTGATTATATCCATATTTTGAGCATACCAGTAACAAAGTCCAGGCAATCTTTAGTTCGGATTGCAGTGATTTCTGTTATTTACAGCTGTACGAAAACTGTGGGGAAACAGGAGCATGGTGTTCAGCTTTCTTGGGATGGCAGCTGAGCTTCTCTGAAGTGCTTACATGCTGACAGTGCATACTGGAACAGTTTTTTATATTACAAACTGATAGGCTTTTTGAATGAATATTCTGGAAGTTTAAGGAGTAAATGGTATGAAAGCTCATAGCACTGTTCATGGAGAAAACTGCTGACTGGAGAAAGGAAATGGTCATGGTCTTCCATTAACACTGATAGTTGGAGAAGTTGGTGGAGCTGTGATGCAGAGCTGGGTCTCAGGGGTTTTTGAGTCTTTGAAGTTTAATTTGGAAATTCTGTTTTGTTTTGCTGTCATTGTGATAAATGTGAATAGCACAGATGTTTGAGCGGGAGTTCCCAGATACCAGTATAAGGTCTCGCTCAACATATCTGGAGCCAAAGGATATACCAGGAAAAAAGGATTGAGTTGACTCAAATAATGAAAATAAAAAACTCTGCTCAAGAACTTAAATACTGGAGCAAGAATTGTTTGGTAATAAGACAAAAAGAGTTCATGAAGGTGATCTGTACATTCAGGTTGTTCAAGTAAAAAGTGCCCTTGGGTGAAGCGTTGGCTCTTGCAGCGGAAGAGCAGAAGAGTGGTGTCATTATATTAGTCACCTGCGTGGGAATGTGTTCCCTCGCCATCTGTTACTTGTGTTTTGTAAGTACAATGCAGGTTTTTTCCCATTGGTGACTCTTGGTGACTCGGGGAATGTACACACATACTTTCCATTGGCTGTGTTTCATTTCAGCCCATAATAGGCTTCCCCACTGTTCACCTTCTACTTAAAGGGAGGAGGAGAGGAAAGGAACAACTCACCACAAGCTTGTCTTTTTTTTTTTTTTTTTTTTTGGTCAGGAAAGTACTCATTTCCCACAAGTCTGTGTTTCTGGGAGTTCTGGGAGGTGATTCATTAGCCTAATGGAGCAAGGCTGCTTTGATCCCCACTTTTGTGTTGAGTCCCACCTCGGGCTGACTGGGAGGACTGTCCCACAGAGTGGGCTGTGGCGGCTGTCCCCCGCCTCGAGGACACCATAGCAAAGCCGGGCTGGAGGGAGGTGTGTGCTGGGGGCACGGCTTGGGGTTCCTGCAGTCACCCACTTTCTCATGTCAGGACTGGTGGATACCATCGTGTGCTACCAATGGGGACCACAAGCCAGACTGAAATATGCTTTTTCTTACTGGGTAACACATTACTCCCGAAAAAGCCAGTGGAATTTCCTGTGGAAAATAAAAAATACCATTTTATGTGGGCAAAGGTACTGTAATGTAGCCTTTTGTTTTCTTAAGGGAAAAACAGTGTCCCTCCTGCATTTTCATTAATGGCTGTCGTACTTCTTTTATCAGAGTTACATTTCTCACTGCTTAGATGGGAACTCAGTGGAGGTCTGTTTGTTCATCATTTCCAAATATTGCTGGAACTGTTAATAAGTTTCCCTTTTGCTTCTTACCTGACACCTCTGCATCTCTGTGTCAAAGAGGGGGGAAAAAAAAGGAGTTTATGAAATCATAGTCTGATTAATATGGTGTTGAACAAATATTTGTTAACCTGAAATCTACCTGGGTTGAGTCTCCATAGGACAGTTGCCACATACTGTAAAGCATGTTTTACAGTGGCTCCAGTTTTTGTTATGCCTTTATCATTTTCACAATCAGAAACATTAGAAAACATTTTCCCCATGACTGTATAGGACCTAGACACTTACACACCTATGAATCTTGCTGTTGTTTAGGGATTCACAGGTCACAGAAGGAAAACAAGCATCATATAAACTGCTATCCAAAGCATAAGTCATCTGGAAAAAGATTCCTTCATTTATTGCTATGTAGGTTATTATTTGTGTGAACGCTTAAAAATACTTTAAGTACGCAGCATCTGCTTGTCAATATTTCTTTATTAGTAATTTTTTTAAACTATTTTAAGCTATCATGCAGTGAAATGAAATGGAGTAATTTTAGAATGTGCAACGACATCAGGTATATTGTTCTATCTGTGGTAGATAACTTATCTGCAAATTTGACCTTCATGCGCATTGTACTTAGCAATGTGTAGAGATCAACTGGAAGTGGGTTCTCTTTTTGTCCACAGCTGATCTGTATGGATTTCACAGTTGAGCAAGTTCTCAATCTCCCATGTGAATAGGATTTATGAGGTTAACCAATTCCAACCAAATCCTATCACCGTTACATGCCAGCTAACTAAAGTCACTTTGTTCCTTGGAGCTTTATTTTCAAATGCAGAAAAAAGAGTTTATAAGCAGCAGTACTGCAGGAGCACTTTCCTTCCTGAGAGAAACACTTGTGCATCTGTTGTTATGAATATCTTCCTCTGTGTGTTTATGTACTGGTCACTGTCAGCTGTGAAGTTTGAGGTCTGCTTTAAATATTTTAGCTGGGGTCTGGTTACCGTTGCACACTGTGTCTCATTTAGACTAAAATAACCAGTGGTAAAGTAAGTGGTTAATCTTATAAAAAATGCTGGGATAGTTAATTAATTCTGTCCTTTTGATTAATGACTAGTTTGCATTACACAAGTTTTAAAAAAACCCAAAACAATCCCAAGGAGCTTAATTCTTAGCTAGAAAACTAAGCTGCGTATTTCAGGTGGATTTGCATTTTTCATTGCTGCTGATTTTAGTACCATCTCATTTCTTGTACTAATGTGGCCCTTTTTGCAACTTCCCTATCGCCTGGTACAGAACAATCAGGAGGAATCCGCTGAGGGAATTTATGTGTCAAAGATTTTGGAAAATGGACCTGCAGACAAAGCAGAAGGCCTGCAAATTCATGACAAGATTATTGAGGTAAGGAAAAAAAAAAAAATCCAACTAAAACCCACCAGTGGATTACTCTGTTATAATATAAGATTAATCAAGGATTTGATGGTTTTTACACTAAGTATGTTGTAATTTTCCTCTTTTGCTGTGTCTAAACATGATTCTTGTACACTGAGCTGCTCGAACATTTCTGAGATGTGAAGACGCATGATGGATTTTTCCAACAACTAATAAATGTATTGGTCTCGGGATTAAGCTGATGTAAGCAAGGCAAAGGTGTAGACATCGAAATAGCAAGCGAGAGAGGCATTTTATATTTGTTTTCATTAACTTGAGAAAGAAGGCAAGTGACTCTATGGAAATTCACAGGTTTAGTGAAATTCGTTTTGCCCTGTGCAGGAGGTATTACCATTGTGACTCTGGGACACTGCAGAGAAGCTGCGCTGGTAAGCAGTGCTGTGAAACTTCTTAAGCAGTTAGAGAAAGTATTTTCTGCCATATGATCAGGAGATGATCTGTTGTTCTCACCAGGACCAATATAGCTCTTTCCCAGTCATATCATATGCTAGCATGGAAATTTTGAAGCTTCTTCCTGCGTTTTATGCTGGTTTTTCCCCTAAAGTAACTGTAGTTGTTTTTTTAAAAAAAAAAAATCAGTAACTCGGTCTGAAGAATAGGTTGCTGCCTAGGCTACATGTGTAACTGTAATTAGCCCTCTAAGAGGTCTTGAAGGAACAGTTTCAAACAGTCACTGAAATAGGCTCCTTAGGGTGCTGTCAAAACTGCATTTCACATCACAGCTCTAATACAACTCTCTGAATGACAGCCTGTACCAGTAGCTGCTGGGTTTGTTTAGGGTACGTCACTCCAGCCTTGGGTTTAGGGGAGGCTCAGAATCGTTGTGTGAACTTGCCAGTTGGATGGGGTTTCGAACAAAGACAGGCGAAACAAGTGGATTGGGAGACAAACGCGGAGTGCTGCTGCTGGCTGCTTGCATTATTTCACCGTTAAGGACTAGGAACATAAGCCAAAAGTGTTTGAATGCTGGCATTGCTCTTAATGGTGGGAGCCTAGAGCAGCACGTGAAACCCAATTGTTGTATTTTCTTAGAAAAAGAAAGCTCCTGCTCTTAGCTGGCACGCACCTGCATCTCTAGTAGAAACCAAGCTGGCTGAGCAGAACTGAACTTGCAGCGTAACTCTCCCCAAAATACACAAAAAGCATTCACATCCTTTTTTTTTTTTTTTGTAACAGAAGCCCTGTGCTAAAAAAATCTTACTTTCTTCTGACATTACCATTTCACTCACCACATTTTATTTTGTACAGAGTGACCAGCTACATAGTTGTATTCATTTGCTCAACACTTCCTGCTTTATTTTATTGTTCTTTTATAGTGCCTCTTTTTTAAGACAAAACGGAGTGGTTTTGGAAGAAGAAAGAACAAAGTCACAAACCAGCATTTCTCAAAATGCGGCCATAATTGATGCTTGATTTTTATTTGTTGAAGAATTTTGGCTGCATAAAATCATACTGATATTTAAATCGCTACTGACAACATAACAGATTTCATTTCTACGAGAAACTACAGATCCAATTTAGCATACAGTTCTAAATGGAGCACCACTTTCACCATAGTAATATACAACAGCTTTGTATATAATTTTTTGTATTCAGGCAAGACTTGAAAAATGTACAGGGTTAGGCCAAATATTCTACTAAATGTTTCAGTATTTAAAAATTTGTTAAGACTAAAATGAGGTGGAGAAATGGTAACATTAGCACTTTCTAAATGAAATGCAAATAAGTAATTATTCCTCCATGCTAGACCTAGCATGGTCATCAACTGGCATCAAAAAAGCTGAATTTTGCCTTGCCTGTGCGTAGCTGTCAATGTCGTCTTGCACCACGGTGCCCTGCCAGCACTGCTGCCGTTTGTTGTGAAGGATCAATCTGAAAGGCTTTTGCTGTGAGGAAATAAGTTGGATGGAGGAACTGCTTCAAAAATGTTGGCAGATACACAGAATATGAGCTTCAGTGAAAAGTTGATAGGAAGCGGGGCTTCTTACTATTGCTTGCTTTTCACTCATTTGGTGATCTGATCTAATGGGGGATATTTTATGAGACCTTTTCTCAATAATCAAGAGCAGAAGGAACCGATGTTGTTTGAAGAGCCTTTAATAGCTTCAGTCAGTTGTTTGGCAATGTGATGCCCGGGGTGTTTCTAGCAATGCGTAGCTAATGGGATAATGGACAGAACTATCCCATTAAATCAGGAGAAAATCTGTTCTCAAGGCGTGTTGCTAAATAAAGAAGGTAATTTGTTTCAGTGCTTTATCAGATGTTTAACAAATGTTAGCTGCACGTGGTTGACGACAGTGAGTTGTGCACATTTCAGATGACCATCTCGTGGGTAACCTAGTGTAGCAAATGGATTTCACAGTCCTATGGCATTGGCAGCTGGAATTGTGAGGCAAGGCTGGCAGGCATAAGTATTTTTGTCTTTTACTTTCTGTACGTCATTATCTATGGCAGCCACTTTGCCAAATACTTGTTATGGTATTTGAAAGGGTGCCCAGGGGAGAAATCAGATTTCATTATTAAGGTATTTATTCTAAGGGTAAAAATGCCACACAAATTACGTGAGTTCTTGGAGGTTTTTGAGATCGTTGTGCCCAGAATATGGGCAATAAAGCCTCTTTGACTCTTTCGTCTGAATAATGTTGGTTTTTATGTGGGCTTTACTCTCAGGTGAGCGTATTTTGTGCTTGAGGACCTGAAAACTGGAACAGATGTCTGTGGGCTGGCAGGGTGGTGGTGGGTGAGGGTGACGGAGAGGTGAAGGACAACAGTCGCAGGCACCCCGTGTCAAGGAGCTGCAGCTCTTCACAGGGTACGGTCACAGGACCCTTGCTGATCCCTTTCACTGTTCTGCTGAGAAACAGAGTATTTCAGGCACAGCTTTACCCTCTTTATTCAAGGTTAGCTCCTCTGTGAGAAAAGACTTGTTTATGCAGTGTAAAGCTGCCCTGGGACATGATGTGCACAAAGAGCAATTCGGTGATGTTTACTTTCAGGAACCTTATTCCAAGCCAAAAATGTTAATTATTTCTTCATCAAGGAGCAATTCTTCCTCATTGATTGCTTCTATGTAGCAGGTTCCTCCAGATGTCACGGTCTTCTGCTGCTTTCAAAAGTTTTTATGCAAAAATCTAGCTGCCTAAATTAACACAGTGCAGCATGTGTTCCAGGACTAAACACTGATCTCATGCTATAAAAAGCATCTCATAAAACTAGATGCAGCATTGATATCTGTGGCTCCCAACATGAAAGCCTTGCATATGAGCAGTGATATAAAGCCACCAGACCTCTAACTTTTGGATCTCTGTCTTCTTCCTTTCCACCCTGCCTGTGAATCCCGGGAGGAGGAGAGAAACGGCAAGCCGTGCATGGGACTGTCTGTTAGTCTGTGCTTGTTCAAAGAATTCTGGTCGCTGCTGGGAGAAAATACGAAGTATGTTTAGAACGGTTTACGGTTATACACCTATGCATCATTTCATTTCCCCCTCACTTCATGCAAATCTTTCCTACTGAGTAACTTCACTGCTCGTCTTTGCTAATGCTAATATCCTCCTCGAGGCAGCATAAAACAGCTATGATCCTTGGCCATGTTGGTGCTACACAGAAGTGTTTTACCTGCTGCTTTTTTTATACTTGTTTATAGTCCTGAGCAGTAATACTGGAAGTAGCTCTCTCCATATGGAGGAAAATTTTACTCTCTCAGCTTGCAGTCCATTCGACTTCACATAAGAATGGTACCACATTGGCCAGAGCTCAAAGTACACTAGTTAATGCCTAGTTAACAGGCCGTTCAGAACTAGTTCTTTATACTAGTTTTGGGTTGTTTTTTTCTTTATATAATATTAAATTTTACAGAATTTGGTATGTCAGGTCCTCTGGTTTTGAGCCCAACTTTGGAAAAAAACAGTGACTGATTTTTTTCAAGTCCTCTTTCATTCTGTAAGTCACAGTGTCTTGCAACAATATCATTGTATTACTGAAGTGGGATATGCTGATTTTATCTTTTCACTTCAGTGTTGTACATAAAATACATGACCAAGACAGAATTTGCAATCCAGATGGAATTTCAGATTATTTTTTTTTAAAGAGCAGTATTTCATCAATTTGAGGAAAAAGAGCTACTGTTAATTCACATTGCCTAGGAGACAAAACCCTATAGTCACAGCTGAACCTTCTGTAGTAGGTTTGCCAAATAACAAAACGGCAGTGAAAAACCTCGTGTGCAAATAAAAGGGGCTTAGGCTGAAGACCAAAATATTCATATGAGGAACTATAATCACATCATCGTCTGGAAAGCTCAAGTGTTTTCTGTTCTTCTCACTGCAAGGCAAAGGCTTCTGTTCTTTTACTCTCAAGTGAAATGAGAATATTGGCCCTTTTGCATTTTAGTCAGTTGATTCTTATTAGTTTGATGGCTGAGAAGCAGGCATGATGGAGAAGAGGGAAAGGAAAAACATTTGGAGTCTCACATCTTTAAGTCTTTTTGAAAAACGAGCTGGATGCATGTGTATCATGACTGTGTATTTTGTTTATGCAGCCTGAGCTCTGTAAGTATATAATAAATAAGGCTTCGTCCCTTATTCCATGTTCCCCTTTGTTCTTTTCACTTTTTTGGAGAGTAGACACACAATGGCTTTCAGGCGCATGTCAGCAAAGCCAGTTTCAATAAAGATGAAGTCTCCAGGCTTATCCTGGCAGAAGTAACTTACATCTGCAAAGCGCCTACACAGAAACTTTTTTAACTATTGCCAGACTGCTGACTGTGCTGTGTGTCAGCCTTGTGAAGTTTTATCTTCTGCATGTTTCTGTCATTACACTCGCTATGTTGCTCAAGCAAAATCTTTGATACTAGACATGTTTATTTGGCTAAGAATCTCTACTGTCAGATTATGTCGGTAGAAGTAGTGAGCTTAAAAACTGTCTTGCTGGGATCAGAGCAAGTGGATTTGGTATGGCTTTGAACCAAAGCTGCACATGATGTGGCCAGTAAGATCTGGGTGGTAGATGAGGAAACTTTTATACAGCTAATTTTAGTGGTGTGGATTTCAGTGTATCTAAATATACCCAACGTAGCCTCAGGTATATTAAGTTCTCTTAAATCCTTAACAAATTCATAATGTTATGTTGCAGGTAACCAGGTCTGGCACCTGCATTCATTAGATAAGTCCTAATTAATCTGAAATATCCCTAGCATAATGAATTAGTTATGCCATCTTCTTCTCACCTCTCCCTCACCTGTTGAGTTACAGGTTTTTGGACACCTGAACTCTTTCAGCTGTCTGAAGAAACTTTAAAAAAGTCAGGTGGGACCAGGTCTGTACATAACTTCATTTGAATAGGACTTACTGTCCCCACTGACTTTTTTTACGTAACAGAAAGTAGTAGAGTGCTTCTCCCAGAAGTGGGAGACCTGGGCTGTGGTCTCTGTCCTGCCTGCAAAGGACTGAGCTTATCCATCCTGGTAATTGCCCTCGTTACTAGGGCAGAGGCTGTCTTGTGTGAGACCAGCCTCCACCCATCCTCTTCAATCAGAGCTAGGTGCCAGCAAGTGTTTGAGATAATCCTATCCGGTGACACTCTGCTGTGAAATAGATGCTGATTCCAGGGAGCTGTATCTGGAATACTGGTCCTGCCCTTTTCTAGGTAAGTGCTTGTGCCAATACATGGGAGTTTCCCTCTGTCTCACACAGTTTTGCATCTTATGTGACACTTTCTTGAATCATACTTGCATTTCTGGCTTCATATTGTCTTGACTTTAAGAGGGGAGGTAGCAAATGCTGTCAACCAGGATATGCTCTAGCTAGGACACTTGCCTAGATAGGAAAGATGGTGTTCCCTGACTGAATAAGTACCAGTAGATGGGTTTTTCCTCCTCCTGGTCTTTGCCCTAGGTGCTGTTTTATCTAAAAGGTGGTTACAGCTGCTGATGCCTACTCTCAGAAGGCTGTGCAGTCTGGATCTCGTGTAGGTGAAGGAACTTGGTGTTCAATGTTCTGTCTGTGCTACAAGTTGGTATCTTGCTGTGGGCATCCTGCAATGCCTGAATTTTGTACTTTCTTGCCTGAGTTACCAAATATCCGTAGCCTAAATTTGACTGGACTCGCTATAGGTATTTAGAGGTGCGTTCCTCTCTGTTCACTGAACTAAAATGCACATGTTGTGTTTAGGAAAACACGTTATGTTCCTTCTAAAAACACTTAACATTCCAGCAATTTACTGTCTGTGTTTTTTAAAAAAAAGAACGTGAGACTTTTCTTTATATGTGACCTAAACTTTCTGTTTTTTGGGTTTTTTTTGCGGTGAAATGTTGAAAACGGACTACTAAAATAATTACCTGTCCATATATCATGTTTTCTTGCAAATCTTGATAAGACTTCACAAAATACTTTCTATCCTAAAGAAAAGGGAGAGATAAAACAAAGCAAAACTTAAGCAGTGGAGAACTTAGTGTTAATAGGGTAATAGTGAATAATAAAGTTTTGTGATCAGAAATTCGGTATTTGATCCCTTAGTTGATTGAATTAAGTCTTACATTCATAAAAAGGCAAAATATTATTTTTGATACTTGTGTAAAGCAGAGGTATCTGCTGTATCTGAGGTATACTGTGAGAAGTTTCTATCAACTGAGAACTTGCTGTGGACCCAGCTCTATAGAGGTGCAAGCCTGTAGGAGGGTTTCCCAGCCTTGTTGGTTTGGGCTTGTTCTCTCACACAAACCAGGCACGTGCGCAAGTATAATGCTACGTTGTTTTTGTGGAAATATGTGTTCTCGCAGAGCTTTTATCTAAAAAAAGTGAAAATGCCAGACATGTGGTTGGAATATGATCACCAGATGAACTCTCCAACTAGTCAGAATTGGTATATTCAAGAGATAAGGCAGTATTGACCTTTTCAGCAAGTCTCTTTAGCTTGTGAGTCATAGCTCTTTTGGGATGCAGCTAACTGGTGTACTGCACCTTTGTATGTGCCTGGACGCATCTCTGCAAGGGGCTCCCAGTAGGCAAAGCGAAGGAGATACTGGTGTGGCTAGAGGCACAAGGCAGATGTGGCAGAAGGAGCGGTGTGGGTGTATTTCTGAGATGTGACCTAGCTTCATGCTGGAGTCAAGAGAGCTTAGCTAAGTGGAGGTGGTGAAAATAATCTCTTAAAATGGATTTTTATGCTACTCGTACCATGTTGGGTCTTTGACTAGGTGGTTTAGGTTGGGAATGATAGAAGAGGCTTCGGGATACTGCATGCACATGAGTGTGCATAACCCTCTCCCTCCAACAAGAGAGTTCTGTTTTGCTCTGGCTGTGGTGGATCTCTACAGCGGCTGGATCACTGTAAGTGCAGAAGGGGAAGAGTGAAGGAGAATACGCAAGAAAGAAGGAAAACGGGGAAACTGAGCTTTACAATTAGAGAGTACAAAGCACCGACCTTATGTTTCCACAGGAGTGTTTTCCAGTGCTTGCCCACAAATAGGCAGCATGAGAGAAATGGAGGGGATGTAGGAATAGGGGTAACTGAATTGTGGAATAGGATCATCTATACACACTGCCATGAACTCCGATAGGGGAATCCGATAGAACAGAACTGGAGCAGAACTATGGTAACTGTACTGTGTCGCAGAGTGGGGCAGTAGCCAAATTGGCAAGTCAGTGGTGCTGGTAGGTAGGAAGGGTTCTGGTTAACCTGTAGAAGAGCTGACTAACATAAGAACCTGCAAGATCCCATAAATGGTGTTGCTACCATGCACCAAAGATCCCTAGGCACCGTGTGAAGGCTTGATCACACCCATCTCCTTCATAAAGTGTCTAATCTCATCCCTGAGGGATAACATGTCAGAAACTTGGCAAGTTGAAACTCAGCATCTTCCTAGATGCCCTGTTTGAGCTTGTCTTTGCTGCATGGCATCTTTCTCTTCCTTCCCATGATTTTGTTTGGTTTGTGGGTTTTTTTGTTTTTTGTTGTTTTTGGTTTTTTTAAGCGTTAAGGTAAACATTGCAAAACAAGGGAACTTTAACACAGTTCCATCTCACCCAGCAGCAGGAGCAATGCAGTTTTATATGCAGTTGAGGTGGTAGGTTTGGAGGAAATTTTTGTTTATATGAGGTTTTAGAGGTGTTCACAAGCACTTTCAGGAATGCTTTAAGCAACTTGACTAACATCTGTCAAATGCCTCTGCTTTCATCCCCTTCCCAGGAAGAGAGGGGCATGTGCAGAGGAGTGTTTTGTTTAGGAATTTTTCAAATAATTACATACACACATATTTACATGTTGGTGTCTGTTTATGTAAGGGAAGACAAGGTCTTAGAAATGTATCTTTATATGTGTTGCTGAAGGTGGCAAGGTTTTGTGGTGAAGACCCTTGCTCATTGGTTTTTGCTCTGGGCATGATCTTGGGTCAGCCCTGAAGAAGGTGCTTTCTCTTCCACTGACAAGCCGAATCTCCATGACAGCTGGGCTGTAGGTGTAATTGTGGTTTATTGCCTTGGCCTTGGACCAAGTCTGTTGTAGATATGGTGGACTTGATGGTCAGTATGGAGCTGAAGTACCCTAAGCTCATGAATTATGGACGTTTTGAGCAGAGAAAAGGCTTTTTCTGATAACTTTCCTTAACCTTGTCAACTATGTAGTGAATAGAAAAAGTCAGAAGCTTCAGAGAGCACTTCAGGATGGATCAGAGGGGGCTAACCCTTTGAGGCTTATATGAAGAAGACTAGTGGGAATAACTGATGGTACGCCCAGCTATGAAAAGCTCTGATAAAGTCTGAGACCATGCTGAGTTTGTTGCTTAGAAGTGAAGGACATGTAAGGAAGTTGTGCCTCCCATAGCACATGCTGCTGGCACCCCAGAAGCTCTTGGCATTTTCAGAAAGTGAAAAGAGCCTTCTTCAGCCTTTCATGAAGGTTGTTCTTTATTGTGGTTGAGACAACTTCACAGTTAGAGGAGATGACAGCTTACATATGTTGTGTGAATTCAGTGCTTTATCCTCTTAAGTCACTGAATTGATTGTTGCAATCCAAGGGTATATGCTCCAAGAGCTTTGATCTCTTCTGCCCTTTTTTTTTTAATCGGCTAATTATATTTGTAAGGAGTAGCTAATCACTGTTCTCTATAATTGGAGGCTGACTGAAAAAAAGCCATTAGTGTCTGCCAGTGCAGAAATGCTCAAAATGAAGTCATTATTCATAGCTTCACTTAAAAAATTAATAACCCAATTTTTAAGGAGCTGTGAAATGCAGCAGTGTGTTGAACAGGAGAACGCTCCTCCTTAGAACTTGTGAATAGGAGTAGTGAGAAGCATGTACAGTATTGTGCTTTCCAAATGCTTTGAAAATTGAAGTGATAATGTAAAAAAGGTTGTTGTTTGGAAGCAACTTCTCTCCAGAATGCAAAATTCTGCAGCGTTTAAAACCATACAGTAATGGAAAAACTCATTTTCAAATTGGCAAGAGCGTATGTGGTCTTTTCAAACCACCATCAAAGACTAAGCTAAGTAAAATTAAATATACTAAGTGAAGTACATTTGTTACTAATACACAGACATTCTAGTAAATGTATGTCTTGTTTGGAATTGCAAATCTAATGTAATTTTACAACTTTGTATATAGACCCAACTCGATTGAGTCACTGCTGCTGCAGGAAAGTAGCACAGAATGACTCAACACTGTTTCTTCATTTGAATAATTTTGGAAGGCATTTTCTTTATGAAATATTGTTGACAAAATAAGTCATGGCTGCTATGTTTATTTACATAGTAAGTTTACATATGCTATTTACAGGATATGATTTACATAATATTTTCTTTGAGGAATTTGTTTTCCTTTTCAAGTAGCAAGACTGAGAAATAGAGTAGGAGGAGGGGGGAAAGGGGAAGCTATGGAAGAAATTAATTCATAACTGTTGACATCCTGCTGTTTTATACTTAGTTTTTAAGTATGAAAAACATTTGAACATGACTATATTCCACACACCTATCAAATAGTTTGGTTTCTTTAAAATTGGATAAATTATGAATCTGTATGTCTATAAGTGGTCATCTAATGTAGGAGGAGGTCCAAATTAGGCTGATATAGAACATGAGGGTTTTTTCCTTCATCTCTCTCTTCCTGATCATTTGGAGCATCCAAGATGTAAGGGACTCGGTGGCTCAGAGCTTGCCCATTTGTTTCTGAGTACAGTCTTTCAATCTTGCATTTGTTTCTTTAAGCACGCTGATGAAGTGGGTTAATATCTGAAGTCCTTCCAGCAGCTCGCAGGAAGAAGGCATGCTATTTTAAACGGAAGGGATTTGCTGTCTTGCATGAATTAAAACATCTGGATCCCTACACTTCTGTGTTACAGTTTGATTGAGCTGGGCTAGTCTTTGGCACATGGCAAGTATAGAGCCATATGGTCTTCATGCTGTCAGCAAACTTTTTCAGTGCATACCTTTGCCTACCCCCCAGCCCTCTATGAATGGTAGCTGCTACTGCAGCCTGAAAGATAAATGTTCCAGGAGATTTCAGGCTGTTGTGCCCTTCTTGAATGGATTAATTGCATCTTTGAGTGTAGAACGTCCAGTAGTCTGGAGCAGAAAGATGAATCTCTCATTTCCCCTGCAGTGCTCAGAGCCCCTGTGCAAATTGGGCACCCTGTGCTGGTGCCAGATGTGTAGCAGCGCTTTCTGACTTGCACTTTGTTTCCCTTCTGTCTTGCTTTCTTAATGTCTCCATGAAATCTCTAAGTGCTCAGCACAAGTGTGTTTTAGCATGCTCTAGATGTGTGGTTAAATGGAAAACCGAGTGTTTTGAGAAGTGTCTAAATAGAAATTTACTTTCCAGTGACCAAAAGAATGGTGTTAAAGTCACCATGCAGTTGCTAGCATAACTTTTAATTATTATTTTTTGAGTGGAGAGCAGGAACCTTTCCTTATGAGACTAAGTGTGATATTTTCTAAAAACATAGGGATTCTTCCTTCTTTTCAAATATTCAAAATAATTAAAAATGTCTTTTTTGTCTTTTTGGAATGTGTCTAATATTTTTAATGATTTCTCAATTTTTCATTTTTATTTAAAATAAGAGTAGGAAGATCATGGGGGACTAGGAAGAACATTTATATTTTTTCAATATAAAAAGAACCTGTAAGAAACAAAAATGGTTAAAATAATTTGTTGTAAAGAACACTTATAATTGCTAGAATTTCTTGTGAAATAAATGTAGACCATTGTTTTCAACCTTCTTTTCTGAGTCACTTAAGTACTGTACCCTTGTACTAAGAGTTTTTCATACTTTTTCCCTCCTCCCTGCTATGAGGTAATGGAAATCTAGAGAATCAGTATTCATCACTTAATCCAGAGGTTTTATCTTTTAATTAACACAAACCATGGACAATATTATAAAGATTAAGGAACACATTGACATTTCAGAACACAATTCAGAGAGTGAACTGTTCAGAAAGTGCTGTTCATGTCTTCATTTAGCAGAGCAACTTAAGAACAAAGTTTTAATCTGATCGCTTCAACTTGTGTCTTATGTTAGTCAGAGTCCCGCAGTCCATTACGGCTGTTCTGGTGATGTCATTACTAAGTACTTTGGGGAGTTCCAGTACAAAATGAAGAACCGTGTGTGTACATTAGTGACTTCTTTCTACGTGTATTGCTTTGCATTGCTCTGTTTTGTGTTGTGCTTGCTGTGATTTTTAAGTTCTGTAGTTCAAGGAGCTACCTCCATGTATACTTTGAAGCACATATCATATAGGACACAGTTTATAGTAGCTGTTAAAGTTATTAATCTGAAAGACAGCATGTTACTTGTTAGCATGGTTAGTTTAACTGATCTGATTTGAATTCTCAAATCTGCCTGGCCATAGTTATTAGTTTCCTTTTTAATTTATTAATATTAGTTATTAGTTTCCTTTTTAATTTAAAAATTTGGGAAGAGTGGTTTGGCCCAGCTCAGATGACCTCAGTTCCACCTGCAGCCCGTGAGCTGCTATTTCCTACTGACCAGCTTTGCGGTGGGGTTGTGGTCCTTTCCAATGAGCTTGTTAGAATGGCAGATTTCAGGTTTCCTTGCAGTAGAGATTTACAGTTACTTTTGCAGTTGAAGAAACAGGAGAAAAAAAATCCAATTTATAATGTTAGAGAGTATTTTCAATGAGATAAATGTTGATGACATGTAAGCCATTGGAAATTCCTGTATATTTTAACTTTTATCAGAAGAAAAAAGTTAGTTTGATCCCTTGTTTTCTAAACATAGACAAATAAAGATGTTAAATGCCTATATTTCATCTGGTTACCCTAGTCTCTTAATCAATGGGGACGGAGGCAGAGGGCAATCTGAGTTATTCTAGCCGCTATGTACAAGATGCCTTTTCATCTGAAGTTTCCTGTCCATTTTCATTTATATACTTTAAAAACAAGAACGATGCCCTTTTGCTTTCTTAACTATGATTGCTGCTTAGTGTACAAGTACCAGCATCATCGTACTTCTGTGTCTTCTCAAAGTTCTTGTCTGCCTATGCTGCCTCAAGTTATTAAAGGTCTGTTCTGGGAGGAAAAGCCTAAACTCCATATCCAGTTGCTAAATTTTTCCTTTGATTCGGCCACTTAGAGATGAAATGAGTCCTTAGAAGCCAATAGAGTGGATAGAGAAATGGGTGCTAGACTGCCACACAATAGTGGAGTCCAGGTATAAATTGTATGCACCATCCCTGATGTTGCTGTTTCTGATTTTAAGTGAGCTGAGTTTTTCCCAAGTCCATATAGTGTATATTTTATCAGTAAGTGACTGGCCAAACCATGATGAATCTGTCTTATTAAGTAGGAGAACAATAATAAGTGATCCTAACTAGCCTGTGCCAAGCCATACGCCTGATGTTTACTTTTTTGAGTATTGATCGTGCATTCAACAGTGTACAAAGCCCTGATAAAAGAAATGCCAATCTAAAAATAGCATCAGAGGATCTAGAGAACACAGGACGCTTAAGATGAGATTCATCTTGTCTAATGCTAAATGTCTTAACATTTTCTAATTCTGTAAGTTTTAAGATGAGTTAGGTACCTATATTTAGCAAAGGTGATTAGTTCAGCCTGAAATATTTAACGTAGTGACATCTGAGTTAGAATGAGATTCATCTGACCCCTCAAAGAAGAAAGTGTTAGTGATACATCTTAAACTCTTTGGAAGTTTCATGTGAAACAACTTTTTTTTTTTATTATTGCTTTTTAGTGCTTTTGAGGTTAGATTGTTGGGATAAAAGACCTCTTTGTACAGAGTTCTTCACTGTAAAGCCAGAACAAAGCTTACGGAATCTTGTGTCATCCAAGAATGAATAAAATTTACGAGGAAAGAATGTAACTTGTTTAATTCGCCTTCTTACCTTATGATTCACATAGGTCTGATATGCCATTCTTCTGGAGTTATGTATTTCACTAATTTAAATGAGAGCATGAATGTACAAGGAATCAGTTTCCATATTCATAATCTGTAAATGCCAGCTTAAGTACGAAAAGAGAAATTCAGATACAAAACTGGCCTTGGAATCCTCCTACCTTGTGCTGTGGTGCTCCTATTTGAGATGGCCTGCTCCAACTCCGTAGTCTCAATGACTCTCTCAATGTTACATTTTTTCATTAAATAAACAAAACAGTGTAGGCATACAACAACGAGATCAAGCCTTATTTCATGTTATTTTGATTGCTAAATTTTGAACATTGTTACTCAAAATCTGGCAGGAATTAGCATGAGAAAAGGCGCAACTTGAAATGCTCTAGTAAGCCCTGCCTACTTAGAGAGACTAGCTTTGAAATCCTTTAACATATGGTTTCGTGTCATATCCAGTCTCATTAATCTCTATATCTTTGGGATTGGAATAAAGCAAACCCAAGTGTTAGAAGACAAGCTGTATCCCCTGAGAAGGTGGTCAGTGTACTGCTAGTTTAGCTGACTCTGCTGTAGTGGAAGAAATGCTGTGAACAGCCGTGTCAGCTGAGAGCGCTTCCTAGATCTCCGCTCTTTCTCTGGGCCTTTCTAGGAGTCGGCAAACTCCGTTTTTGGCAGTTTCAGGAGGAATCCGAGTAGCTGGTTTTGGAACCTTGGTGATGGGTTTTAGCGAGTGAAGATGCAGATGTGTGTTTGAAATGGTACAGAGCGCCAACTATCCAAGCAGCCGAGCAATGCTTTGTTTTTTTGGCACTCTTCAGAGAGATGGAGTTTGTTCAGAGAAACAGACCGTACAAAGATTGAGAGACTGGTGATGGTCTTTTGGCAAGAGAACAATATGAATTATCTCATTGCTCAATGTAAGGAATTTTAATCTGCACTTTTGTTGCTTTTGAGCTTAGCATTTTGTATGGAGATTTAAGGTATACAAGAGAAGGAAGGCAGTCTTTTGTGAAACTAAGACAGTTGTAAAAGATGGGCAAAAGGTGCTTTCATAGAATGCACAGATGGATTTAATATATATATTTAAAATAAATTTGGGGGTTTTGTTGTTGTTTTTGGTTTGTTTTTGTTTTTTTCCTTGGAACTAGGACTGAGAAATTGAGATGTGGGGGTTGTTTCCTGCAAAATGTTGTTTTTCATGTTCTTGGTCATCTTTATTGATATGTCTATGAGTTTATTCTGGTGCTTCATGGTTGGGTGTTTCCACTCAAGTTCAGCAAACTTATCTGTGCAGTGGATGAGTGTATCAGGTTTTAGTATGCACACATGTAAGATGCATTGATTCTGAGGATACCTCTGTGGGGAGGCATGAAAGGCTACAGTTGGAAGGATATATTGGCTGTAGAAATACCTTGAGAGGTTTTGGGTTTGGGTTGTGTTTGTTCTTTGGTTGGTGTGGGTTTTTTGTGGGTTTTTTTTTTTTAGATTTGTTTTTCAGTGTCAATTTGATGTCTATTTGTCTATGGCACGCTTTTGTCTGGTTCTGAATTTGGTGAAGTTTGGGAGATGAGGTGTTGTTTAAATGCTAACAGGGGGGCTTTTTCAAAGTTTTGTATATAAGTAGTTGGCTAGCTCATAGAAAGCTGTTGTACTTTTTCCTACATCAGATGAGTGTGGAAAAGTGATTCTGTCAAAAAAAAACAAAACCAAAACAAAGCCCACCCCAAACCTAAAAACTACAATCCTGTCCAAGTATACTGTGTATGCATATAGTCTGTGTATGAAAATACAAAATTAAAAAAAAAAAGAAAATAGAAGGATGCTGTATCCCTGCTATGTAGGGCTGTAGTGAATCAGTTATTCTTGCTAGTAGTAGCGAACTGGCATTGAGAGGCTACAGAGAAAACAGGGAATAGTATTGCAGCAGATGCACAAACACCAGTGTAAAGTATAATCGTCGCCTCATGAATTCACAGTCTAAATAAATGAGTCAGACTAAAAGAAAATTACAGACATTCAATATTCAGTATAGTGGTTTTCAAAAGCCTTTTAAAACCCAGATTTCTTAAAATACTCTTTAGTAGAAAGGTTTGTAACATTTTATTTGATACAGTGAAGATATTAATGGGCTAGGAGGTGAGGTGCAAAGGAATAGTATAAAAGGAACATCTGAAGTTTTATCTATTAAACAGATTTTTCCAGTCTGGGTTGGTTTGGTTTTTTTCATACATGGTTTTTGAACTGTGCATTCTGGATATCATTTAACTTTCCCTTGCAACAGTTTTCCAGCTTCAGCTGTTATATGACCGTAAAGGTGTGCTTTTGGGATGAGACTTAAAATTTCATTTTATAATTTGTGAGCTGTGCCTTCTTGTGTTCAGAAGGCAACTACCATAGTTCTCAAACTACTGTTTTACATGTGAGGATTTGGAAGTGATTAAGCTATAAAAGCTGCTGTGAGTAACAAACTCGAGTCTCTTTTCTCATGGTCTGAAACTGTAATCACTTCAGAGGAAATATTTTTCAAATGCAAATTTTTTCTATGAATACTACAATCCAGCTTGCAGTCTCCAACCAAGGCACTGTACAGTATGTTTACAGTAAGAAAGATTATTCATCAAGGTGAAGAAAGTGAATGATGACTGCTTATTCTTTCTGTGTCATGCAGTTCAGAGTGATGCTGTTAAGGAATAGGGGGGGGAGGAAAGACAGACTTGCGTGCACATACTCGTTGCTTCATCCAGCAGCACTTCAAGAAGCTGTGAGCTTCTTAAAGTGATTTGTAGAATTCTGGTAAATCAAAATTTCATGTCTTATTGCTCAAAACTGAGATAGTAGTGTGATGGTTAATTCTTTTCTTTTTGTGGATAACCACGGGACTGGTTTTGAAAGGGTAGTCATTATTGTCCACATTAAGATTGAACAGTGAACACAGTTTTATTTTATTTTTATTTTTATTTTTTGGTAGCTGACTTGGCCAGCATCTAGAAGAGTTGCTAACAATAAAATTCAGTGGCAATTAATTTGATGAGACATGATTTCAATATTAGCTCTGTACCTAGGTTGTTGAGGTTGTCTGCTGCTTTTGTTAATGCTGGTGTGTGCTGTAGCAAACAGGACTCAGTGTGGCAGTGAATACAGCCATATCGCTGCAGCTATTCTTCCCCCTCCCAGAAGATCTTCCAGGAGCGAACGATGTCTTCTCTCTGTCCTGGTTCCCCATCCTCCCTTTTCTTCCCATTTGTCATGCCGAGGGAAGGCTAGTGTCCTGTCCGTGCTGTGCACTGGTGCAGCAGGTGGCAGCGCTGGCACCTTATGGTGCGCTGCCACCTGTGACTAGCGAAGTCACAGTGTGGTTGTGCGTCCGTAGTGAAACGAAAAGAGCTCTGGCCTTCAGAAGCCATTGACTGGGAAGACAGATTTGATGTTAAATGTAAATACTGTGCTTGTAGGCACACACAGGTGATGTGAGGATCTGTGTGACGCTTTCTGTATTTGTAAATAGCTTCCTTCAAGAAGCGGCGGATGATTAAGCTCAGTAATAGTATAGACAAACCTTAAGTGTGTGTCTGAGCGATCTAAACCGAAGCTGGTCTTAGCATGCCCTTTTTGAAAGAAAGAAGGGAATACCTGAAAATCCGTGTCCAACTGCTCAACTGGGAACTGCACACAAAAAGCCAGTTGGTTTCAGGGCTGTGCCAAGCCCGTGTATATTCCTGAGGTTACAGGTCAGTATTGATCTTTGAAAAGTTACTCCGGAGAGTCTGTGTAAGTTTTGATGTTGGGGACTTACATAGAAAAGCCAAAGTACAGTCAAGTCAGCTGCAAGTGTGTATCTTGATGTAAATAGGACACGTTTTACCAATTTTTTAAAATACTTCATTTGATATGTCCATAATGATCTCTGAATATAAAACAAATGGATGTGTGTATATAGCTTTCCAAAAATCACCTCTGAACTGATGAAGTTCAGTCTGGTATAAATCTTCACATTTACTTTAAAAGTTTATGGGGGAAAAAAAATGTTTCTGAGTCAACTTACATAATGGGTCAAGGGTATTTTCTAAAGGTATTTTGGAAGGGATGGATTTTAGGGTGAACAGAACTTTAGAATGGGGAATGATTGGGAAAACTGAGGCAGAAGAACTTGGGTCATTGAAATAGCTTCTGACAGTAACTTTTGGGGGAAGTTATTGTGTTAAACGTATTTTTGAGGTTCACTTTCAAACATGTTTTCATGCATTTCTGTACATTGGTGAATTTTCATCTTTCACAACCATAATTTAGACAGTTAATACCTGAGTTAAAGGCACATTGATATTCTGAAGTGGTAAATTTTTGTTGAATAAACGCATTTTACTTTTGCCTGAAAGTGTTTTATTTTCTTTTTTTCTTTAACAATAGAACCACCCCTCTATAGGGTCACATTTGGCTGTCTTTGCAGAGAAGTACATTGCATGTTTTGCCCCTTTCCACACGGACACAATATGCAGGAGGAAAAAAGATTCAGGCTTTCCTGTTTGTCAGGCAAGGAAGGTATTGCTAAGGAAAGAAGATTTTTGGAAGATCTTTTTGGCTACTGCAATATAACAAAATGTAGAAACGTATGTGTTTTTCTTCCTTGTCTGTCTATTTTAACTCTGCAAAAATGTGCTTGCTTAGTTGTTTTAATTCGTCATCATAAGGTGCAAATGATGTCACACATGAGGTAAATCAACAACTTCAATTTCAGAGAAGTGACTCCAAGCATTGTAAAACTCACGCACAGTATACTGCATAAGGAGTAGTTTCTGTGAAGTGCAATTTTTTCAACAAATGTGTATCAGGAACTTGGTTCATTGCCTACAGTTGTACTGAAAAGAAAGAACTGGTTGTATTCACTTTGGCTCATCAGGTCTTGTCAGAATCTGAGCGCCTTGGTACATGGGTTGGCAAAATCAATGAGCTGGTCAAGTCAGCAAGAGCTGTTGTGAATAGGCTAAATCTCTGGACAGAACATTTTTCCTTCGTAATTCATACTTTTATTTGAAATCGTACTTTAGGAAATATTTCTTACTTGGTTTTGAGACGAGAGAAAATGGTTTCAGTATTTCCCTGTAAAATACTGCTGAAAATCCCTTGAAAACTTTGCTTCCTTCTTGCACATCTGTCATCATTTCTGTCTTTCACATAATGCTCAGATCACTGCATGTCAATGGCAGTTTGTTGAACTAAAGAAATAGTGACGCTTTTATTGTATCTCCCTTTATCTCGTGGAAATTAACTCTGTATTTCTCTGCTACCCTGCTCATGCTTCTTGCATCGTTTTCTCATGTTCTTCATGCAGAAGCCTTCAGCTCTGAGTTGGTGGCTGCAATCATCTGAGAGCGATCAGTCTTTTCTGTTCTTATTTTTTATGTATTTTTGGCTGCTGTTTGATAGTGCTGTTCAAGAAGATATTAAAAGTCAAGGGCCAGTTGCCTGAAGCCGTGGGCTGCTGTCAGTAAGGTCAGTAAGAAGAGGAAGGTGGTCACGCTCCTGTGCTAAGAGTGGGGAAGGAGATGGTAGCAGGGACTGTGCGGTGTGGATTGGAGAAGAGCTGGGCACTCCCTGCTTTTGTTATCTGCAGCTTTTATGTAGTTAATTAATGAGTTTCATTCTTGTCATCTGCTTATCTTCCATGAACTTAATTGCTTGGCAAAGACTTTCTTGTACTGTGTATTAACTGCTGTCAGGGTTATGCATTGAGAACATGACATTTATTAATGTTTTACGTAATTGTTTTCTCCCTGGTCTCATAAGCTAAGTTGAATCAGAAGACGTGAAAAAGGCTTCGCAGCAATGCCAGGTGGAGGGATCTGATCGGGGTTAGTTCCTGATAATGTTTGAGTCGCACTGTTAGCATAGAGGTAGGTTGGAGAGCGACTGGTAGAGTCTGTGTCCTGTGAACTAATTCAGAGATGATCCCTGTGAGGGCAACCCAGCTAACAGGGTTCTGTGCCCAAAGAGCTGGAGCTGAAAGGTGGTGGGTTTTTTTTCATGCTGACTTTGAAACAGTAAATGTCTAGCTTGTTCAAGAAAAGAAATCTAAGGAATACTTGTTAACATTGTAAACATCTGTATCTTCATAATGACAATCCATAAGATCTTGCTAGTTAGAATCATAACTTAAAATACATGAAAGGACCAAAGTATTATGGTTTAAACTGGTTTCATGCTCTCTCTGTAAATTCCCATGCAAAACAGTGAAAATGGAATCGCAGCCAAGAGCACTTAACAGTGCCTTCAGGTCATCGTGTCCTCGTGAATGCAAGAGTTGCTATCTCCCAGTTTATGATCCCGGGAAATACTGAAATGCAATAAGCTAGAGCTGAGATGGAAGCTATCCGACATGCAGGAGCTGGGATATGGGAAACTGAGGTCTGTCGTCTTGTATGTGAGACTGAACACCCTGCCGTCCTTGGTGGGATGTCAGACCCTTACGGTAGGGGTTTTCGTATGGTTGCCATCAGCTGTTGGGAGGTCTGTGAGTTTTCAGTTCGGTACTGTCGTGTGCTGTAGCGCAAGGAGAGGAGGTTTGCTACTGTCTCTGGGTTCATCTGTCAGCCAGGAAAAACTATTACAGCTATTAGTGGCCAACTCAAACCATGGCCAAGTAGTTTGCACTGGCTCCCCGAGTAGGAGCCTTGCCTTACAGCAAGACTTCCCTTGATTTTCTTTTTGGGCTGGATCAATGGATAATTAATAATATTCCCAAGCAGAGAAGAGGCACAGCTACTCCTCATTGACTAGGTGGGTATTTTATTAGTTATCCTATCGTCAGAACGCTAGTTGTTGAAAATAGTCTCACAACCTTGTTATGCCTGAACAGATGCATTAAGAAACAGAGGACATCAACAAGATAAGGACCGTTGGTTAGGTGTACGCTCTGCTTCGTTTTTTCTCGATTCTGTGTTATGCACTGCTGCTTAAAGCAACAGTAAATTGTATGCTCAGAGGCTACAGCTTATATTTATACAAATACTCATAATAATGGTGGAGATGACTCTAGAAAAATTGTTCCTGGCTGGTTGGAGACCTCTACATTTGAGCTCCCCGTAGCGCTTTTGCTGCGGCAGGCTTGAGAGCGTGTTGGCTGGGATTGATTCTACTTGAGAAATAGGAGGCTAATGTGTAATTTTGTCTTCTTCCTTGTTGTCCCAATAACCGAGAAACTGCTCTGCAAGATGGAGATTATAATGGGTCTCACAGCAAAGAGTTGGAAGAACACAGTCTGGAACTAGTAGTGCATAAGTTAGAGTCCAAGGGTAGGAAATAAATTTAAGTGTGGAGATGAACCATTTTGCAGAGGGTAAAGACTGTTTCTGAAAAATTTTGTGGTTTAGTGCCTTCATACTGCGACCTTCTACAGTCAGTAAGTATATTTTGCATGGAAACTTTTTGCTATGCTAGCAGACTTGTAAAAAAATATTTTTAAAAATCAAAAATACAGTCCTCTCCTTACTTCTAATAAAAAGTCACTTAACTCTAGAGTGATTATTACATGAAGCATTAGCTGCCTTGTGATAAAATGCTAAATGGTTATAGCAGTACATTTTATTCATTGTTTCCTTGCTCTGAATGATTAAATGCTTTATTGATTAATGAGTTTGCCCTTTCAGTAGAAGATATTTATACTATGAATAATTTTATTGCCATTAGAAAATCCCAAAGGAAATATTTCTGCAGATTGATGTTGGGTTTTATTTTTTAGAAATAAAATATGAAACATAGGAGTTGTAAGTATATGTTGGGTTTTTTTTTTTTTGCTATTGTAGAAGCTTTGTTGAATTCAGAGATGTTTTTTCCACATTTCTCATTTTCAAAACAAATAATTACGTTCTCCTTCAGAAAAATAGTGTATTTATATACACGTGCAAACTGTATGATGTACCTTAGTCTTTCATACCGGACTTTCCCACAGACTGGCCTGTGCAGTGGGAAGTCCGCTGAAGTCTGTGTGGTTTCACACTCAGTGTTAAGCGTTGCAGGTGACTAACCTATAGGAATTGCCTGTAGGTGTGAAATATCCCATGGAGTGGTTGTGGTGGTGTGAAAAGCTTCCAGGAGCAGCTACCCCATGACGCGGGGCAGCACCCAGTGCCATCAGCAGCGTTGCCATTAGAGTCCTGTTGTGGTTGCTCCCAAGGGACTCGTGTATGGCGAGAGAAAACAAAGTGTACAGTACCACGGTTTTACACAGGTAACGACGCCAATAAAAGGAACGGTGAGGAAAAGCATGATGAAAACAGACTGAAAGCAGATGTGAGACTGATGAAAGAATGTAAAACTGGAGAAACTCGGCTAATGCACAATGAAATACTGTTTAAATTGTAGTGACCTCATGAATAGTGTCCTCTGATTCCGTGTGCTGTGTGGCAGCTGTGAGAACCAAATGACCATGGTGCTTTCCTCTGGCCTCCCATGCCCAGGCATGGAGTACAGCTCACCTGCGGAATCTAGTCATGGAAATGCTGAAATTGCTCGGGAAGCAGTGATATAACTTACGCTGTCTTATGACAGTGCTACTGATTAAGTATTGCCGACCTTCGTGGCAGATCAGAGCTTTCACTTTATGTATTTTGTTCTTAAAAGAGTACAGACAGTTTTCGGCAGCAAGATCTACAGGCCGTGGTGCATGACTCGAATTCATCAAGATCATGACTTGCCCGTAACGCAGACATGCCTCCCTCCCTCCTCTTTTTCAATTTAGTTTGTTCAGTAATGCTAGCTGCCAGTGATGTTTAATGATGTTTAATTACTGTTTGTTGATCCTGTCAGGAAGTTTCCTTGGGCTGGTGCAGACATTTCTAATCCAACTGTTTAATATTGGCTCATGGCTGATTAGAATTTTGAAAATATTGTAAGAGCAGGGAAAATCCAGATAATAACACTTAATAATAGTTTTAACACTCAATCAAGCTGAGCATTTTCATTTACATATATTACCTGAAAAGCTAATGTAGGCTGGTACTGATTGGCAGTGAAAAAGGTTAGTTTCAGGTCTTAGGGGTCCTTTGAAAATTATGAAACAATTGACTTCTGTGGGTGTGGACATCCAGAAATCAGGGAAGCAAAGTTGTGCTGTTCAGTCACTCACTGAATCAGAGTTACCTGCTGATAAGAAACTGGGTAATGAATGTGCTTCAAGAAGAATAACTTTTTGGAGAGCGGGGTGGGAGAACTAATGCTGGTGAGGCAAGACCAGTTCCCTGTTGACCTCCGCTGCCTCCCTTCCTGCTCCAGCACCCTGCCATGTCTGAACCCTTCATTGCATGTCCTGGGGCGGTACCTGTAACATCTAACCTATATGGTTTGCCTGCAATTACTTCTCATTTGCAGGTTGTTGTGCAACATAGAAGGGTCCCGCTGGCTGGCAGGTTGATCTGTTGCTCCTGGAAAGGGCTGTCAGTTGTTGGGACTGTGCGATTTATGCCACTTCTAAAGAGTTGCCGTCGCTTTTCAGAGGAGGCCCCGGAGTGCTCATCTCCGAGGCTGTGCGGTCAGCTGCCGCCCTTAGCTTTGCCTGGGGTAGAGGCACAGAGTGGTTTTGGACTTGGACAAACGCTGTAGCAATTCCCAAGATCCACGTCAGTGCTTAGCTATAAACGGAAGATGTCTTTAATGATTTTTGTTTCTTTTTCCGCGTTTAAAAGGCAAACCAAAAGCTTCCTGGAGTCTGTCTGTTTTTTCACTACTAGTGCTGCAAAATACAGCAAGAGTGGTGTAGGGTGCATCCAGCCTTGCTTATCCTGGCTATAATGGATACAGGTGTGTTGCCTGCATGCTTTGCAATATAGCTATCGTATTTATGTTTCTACCAGCTTTAAAACTTTGGTACCCTGAACAAATGTGCTTCCCAACTTTCACAGCTCATGCGTGTAAAGAAAGCCTGTTTAGGCCTGAGTAATTATTTGCTGATTCACCAGACAATACTGACAAAGTTGCTGTTCCAGCCTTCAGTTCTGTAGGAAAATATACATGTATATATGCAATGTGCAGTATATGTATGGGCCATGTATATGGGTATGCTATGTGCGTATAGTGTGTTATAACATGAGTGTGTATCTACTCACATTCATGGATATCTCGTGTAAAATTGCTGTGAAAACCATGTAACAAACCATGTCATTGTTTAATGGTTAAATTCTAGCACGTCAATGAGAACAAGAGTTTTGACACTGCAGCTGCTTTGAGACTTCACTCTGTGTGCGTAGTATCCTCTTTGTTGGTATACCTCTAATCTTGTACATACAGATGTGTAGCTTTTAAAACCAGGTAAGCGTAATTACAGTATTAGGACATGAACAATCTCAGTGTTAAATATTTCCATGAGGCTTTTTTGCAAAATTGGGGCCCCAAACATCTTTGCAAATGATCTTGTAATGATATGCTACCTTAAAGGTAGAAGGATGGAGGTTAAGAAGAAAGAAAAAAAATAGGATTGGTCTTTTTTGTTGCTTTTTAGGAGATTTATGATGAAGTAAAAGCTTCCATTCACAGGCAAGCATGTATGTCTGTTCTTTCCATTTGGAAACTGCAATATCTAATCTTTTCTCCTATGTATTGGAAGACGTGAAGTGTTGTAGCCTTTCCTCAATTTTCACTTCAAGTGTATGCTTTTATAAGCTGCACCTTTTCTTCTTGGTCAGCTTATCCAGAATTTGAACTGAGTGGATAATAATAAAAATATTAAACATTTCTGAAAGTTAAAAAAAAAACCAACCAAAACACAAACAAACAAAACCCAAAAATGCCTCTTCAATAATGGAATCTGAATACATTATATCTTCATAGTTGTTTCTGAAAGTCATGGAGCAGAACAGGGCAAAAAAGAGCTAGTATATTTAAGGTAAAGTAACCCAGAAAATCATAATATATAGAAAAATCTCTTCACATCCTCTTTATAGATCACAAAAAAAGTATAAATAGATGCAATTATTTATTTTTAATGTGATTTTTGCAAATTTGCATTGTGATTAATTTTGATAAGCTTCTACCTATTGTGATTAATCCCCACCTCTCTATATTAACCATTATAGTGAGAGAAACGATTTTTATTAAAATACTTGAAAAACAAGTTGGTATCAACCTATTATGTGTAGGGACCATTCATAACATGTTTGTTGACTTTTATAATTGCAACTTAGTGAAATGATTTATGATGTTGTGAACCATTCAGAAGGCTATTAATGGCATTTTGTCTCATAAAACGAGCCAAAAATCATACGTCTGAAATTTGTTTTCTTTTTTTTATAAATGTCGTGAGAATAGACAATAGCCTGGACTGAAGCAATAATACAGCATGGAGCCAGACAGACTGAATCCTGTGTGTGAGGGTAATATGAAAGGTTATTATCCACCCTTTCCTTAATCTTCCTCTACCAGAGAAGTGCAGATAAGGCATTTTCAAGCTGTCTTCAGTCTATTGAACAGTGGCAGCCATTCATCGGGATCTTGCCATTTACTTGTCACAATAATGATCTTGCAATAAAGAAATTCATAGTTTGATGCTTTTGCTTTTGGGTTAACTGTAATTAACTGTGCCAGATTGTTGGGTCAAAAGTTTGACTGACTGCATGCTTTTTTTATAAACATTTTGAAAACCTAAAATAACACAAAAAAGAGATCAGAATGGTGTTATCTGAATAGCTTGATAAATTTTCTGATAATGCAACAAAGGGAATATGCTGGAATCTTTTACGTGAAGTGACATCTTGTAGCTGCCTGCACGTAGGAATGTGGTTTGAGTTAAGTTCCTAATTAACACGAAAAAGAAGTTATTTGTTTTTCCTCCTGAAATATCTTTGGTTTCATCCAAATATGTGTGTGGGCCGCCTTTATCTGTTACATGAAAGTTTCCATTTCATGACTTATTTTTAAGGATAAGCCCTTGTAGTCAGCAGGGAAGCCTAAAAACTTTGCTTCTATTAAAGTGTTTCTCAGCCTGAAGTCAAAGAAAATACTCTCACTGTGCATCCATTGAACCTCTGGAGTAGTTAATGGTTGACATATCAGAGTTTGTTTTCTCATAGTGGAATAGACAAAAGGATCTAAAGATGCACTAGAAATATTATTTTTAAATTAATTTGCTTGAGGAAAAAAAAAAACCACCACCAATACACAAACAACTTTCAGCAATTTTCAGACCATTACATTTAAATTGACAGATGTGACTGTAACCAGCCTGAAAGGAGGGTGTGGGTTACTCCTGTTTATGTCAGTGGTGGTTGAATCCGTGTTTTGAAATGCAAAATTTGGTCTGTGGTGCACATCTGTATTTTGAGAAAAAACATTCTATCCCTGTAGTAAGTAATATGAAATGTTTTCCAGTAATCCTGCAGTTAAACGAAGCAGGATGACTGGGTTTTAATAAAGAAAGCCTGTGGAGAGTTTGGATTTTCTTTTGCTGTGTATGCAGTATCAGACATTACCTGGGATGTTATAGCTTGTATTTTCTGGGCTTGAAATTGCAAATCAGAATCAGAGATTCTCTCCTCGTCACTGTTTATTTCCTATTTTTCACCTGCAGCATTTCTGGAGAAAGGAAGCTGCTGTGAGCACCCCTGCCTGGCCCAAGACAACTCTGTCATGAATGGACAGAAAGTGTTTTACAGCTTTCTGCCTAAAAGTCAAATGATTTATTCCTCTGACAGAGTCTTCTTGTGTTGGAGATGGTGGCAGTATTTCCTCTGTTCCTTTACTTTGCCTTTGATAAGTTGGTTTAGGGGAGCATTTTTTTGGTAGCTGAGAAAGATAAATTTCCTTCAAACTCAGTATTAAACTAGTGCTTCTAGGGTGGGGGAAACATAGTGTTGGAAATCACCCTTTATAGGTGAAACCTAAATAACTCATAAATGTAAGGATTAGTCACAATTTGATCCAAATTCTAGTTTGGACAGCACAATATTGTCCAAACCCATTTTTTTGTCTGCATTTTTGCCTTGGGTCCTGAATTCTTCCCACACTACATTGCTGTGTTGAGCCATTTCATGGGTTGTCTGATGAAGGTTTTGAAGTTCTGTGCTGAACTGTAAAATTTCAACACACAAATACCAAAGCCTTGGACTAGAATATAGCCAAAATTTCATTCCAGCATTTTTCAAACCCATAATTATAAATTACTTAGTGCATTTAATTCCACTAGATATAAATGAAAAACAAATTAACAGATTGATGGAGTAAAACACCCTCAAAGACTATAAACCCCACTAGGAGCTGCTTCCCAGTAGAAGCTGGGAGAGCATGCTGGGGAAGGTGTGTGCTTGATCTGCTCTGACCTTCATCCTTTGGCTCTGGGTGTTCTTCAGCTGCAGAAGCACCTTGACTTTGATGGACCTTTGGCTTCAGTCAGAACGGTTCATATGGGAACATTTGGTGTTAGGTGGGGTTTTGGACAAATCACACTCAGCAGTCGAAGTCCCGCTGCTGCCCAGGGTGTATCTGCACAAGAGCCCAACATCCTACTGCAGCAGCCAGGCTTCCTGCTCCAGCTCTGCCTCGACCGTGTGAGCGTATTCAACCCCAAATGTCTGTTTTTGTTTTGTAACCCTACGATAACCTTGAAACAAATGTTTTTTCTGTAGGCTGCTGTTTCCAGTGCCAAAGAATTAAATTTTCCTGGTTAACCTCACAGGATGTCTAGGCGGGTGGGTTTTTTGTTTTAAGTTGGGTAAAAAAAAAAATAAAAGATTTCTCTATTGGGGGGTTACTTAAAGTATTAAGCAAAGAACACAAAAACATTTTTTATCTGGCATGTTTGATAAGGACTGCTTTTTAAGACTTGGTGATGAAGATATCATCCTCTTCTGAAGGTTTTGTTTGGTTTGTTGTTTTTTTTTCTGGATGAGGTTCCTGTTTTGCGTGGTGTCTGTTTTGTGTTATGCTTTAGTAGTGTCCAAAGCCTATTTCAGATAAAGCAGGCACGGTGACTTCCTTCAGCTGGGAGGGCTACACACAAATTATACTTTATATTCTGCTGGGCCCAATGTGCCTGTACAAAACCTTTTAAAATGTAGTTGCTCTGTAACTTACTCCTAAAAACTTGATTGCTGATACTGCTATTAAAGTAGTTTGGTCAATATGTAAGGGAATTTTTGCGTGGTGATAACTGGAGAATGATAAGCAGTGGCAAAGGTTTTTATTATATATAACACTTGTTGAGTTTGGAAGCAAACTTTGAAAGAACCCTGATGGTTTTCGTTCCACGTTTGCTGACTTCAGCACTCTCATTAAGGCTGATGTTTCACAGATATCATTGGCAAAAAATATAGAGAAGGAGAAAAGCCAAAGGGGCTGCCATCCTGCAGCGCTAGCCGTTGCGAAAGATGCATTGGAAAAGTTTGTGAACACCAGCATCTGCACAAGCAATGCATTTTGCTTGCATAGCAGCCTCCTGTTGACTCGCTTACAGGGAGTGATAGCGAAAGAGTAATGGCACTGATTAGCAATGAGGCTGATGTTACTTAGTGTCTTGGGCAGGAGTATAATTTATTTTTAAAATCAAAAAAACCTGGAAAAGCAGTTTATAAATTATTCCATCGGATTCATTGACAACCCCTAAGTGGCTATTCCAAAACCCGTAAGTGTCTATTTAATGTGTTATTCTCCCAGTCTATGGTTAAAATTGGTACATATACACTTCAATAAAATGTGAGTATCAAGATCTGGATGGATGGCAGGATGTCTTTATTACAGAACAAAGAGCATCATTGTCTGTACTGGGATATCTGAGCTGTAATGTCATGTCAATTAATATATGAAAAGTTGGACTGATGGGAAAGTGCATAGCAAGTAGCGACGTTAAAATATAATTAAGAAGAGATATGCAAGTGGATGGTTTTAGGGTTGCATATCCTAGCTCACCAGACTGTTATGGTGAACATGTATGAGAGAGCACTGCCTTCTGTAGGCTTTCAGAATGGCTTAGTAGCCAAACACATTATCAGATTTATGATGTTTTCTCAAGTTAGAAAACAACATGTTGTTGCATCCTAAGCAATAATTAATAATAGTGTGCATAGTTTAAAACATTCTTTGGCTTTCTTTTCCTAAAATAAAATTTTGTGATTATATGCTTTTAAAAAGCAGACAAGAACTCTTACTCTATGATACTGTCATGAAGATAAATATAAGTCTGCTTCTACCGCCATTGAAACTCAGGCTAAACTCTACTTGCTGTTAGCTTGGAAGGGACCAGTTGTGGGTGGGATTTTATTTTATTAAAAAAAACCCAAACAAACAAACAAAAAAAACCCTTGAAAATCTTGATTGGTTATGGGCTCTATTTTGCAGTTCATAGAATCTACTGAAATCAGAGATGGTTATTTAACCCTATGACAGATGGAGCCAGGATGTCTGTATCATCAAAGAGAGGAAAAATGAAATGTGAGTGAGCACAGAAGTCAGTAAATATGAGAGTAATTGGAGTGGGTGTCGTGGTTTGGGCATGCTGAGGGGGTAAGGAAGGATACATTGCTGTCACTCTTTTTTTTTTTTTTTTTTTTT
>NW_009647572.1:3440767-3445560 GCF_000708025.1 Charadrius vociferus | reverse complement strand
TTTTTTTTTTTTTTTTTTTTTTTTTCTTCCCAGCCATCAGCTTTGAAGCCAGCTACTGGTCTGTGTAAGTGACCTCTCCAGCCTAAGCTGAAAGAGGTTAGGGGGTTATGTAAACGCACAGCTCTATATAAACCTTTCAGAGACACCTATCCAGAGTGTTTTTCACGATGACAGGGCAGATGTGCTCCTTGCAGAGGATGAGGTAGATGATCTGAGTTTGTCTGAAGGTATTTTACAGCTTGACTTTGGTTGTGAGCTGGAGTTTTCAATATACTTTGAGTGTTTCCTCTGTTTTCTGTTATTCAGTACAGTCAGCTGGTTAGAAAAAAAGAATTTTGATGAAATATATAATTAAGTTCTGCATCTTTCAAATGCTGAATGTTACTCGTTATTGGAAACATGAGGCAGTTGAGACAGCAATGGACTGGACTCAGGCTGTCAGGTTATAATATCCTTTTTAACTACTGGAGATGGAGCTTAAAACTACCTACCTAGTCTATAATACTCCCATTGCAAAGCTGTTCCAGAACCTTGCTTGTGTGGTAGTCTTAAATGGTTTCAGCTTCCAGACCGGGTGATTTTGTAGCTATTATGTCAGCATTATCTTGTAGGTTAAATGACTTCTGTCTTTTCTAGGGTTTGTTGCAGCAAAGTATTTTTTAACCCTCAGAGCTTTTGTTTTGTTAGGACATCAAACAATCTTTTGGTTTTCTTGCAAAATTGTGAGTTGGGTCTGATACTGTCTAGGCAAGGAAATTGGGCTAAGACGAAGAATAGCGGTGAATTAGAGCAGGAATTAGGACAAGCTGAATGAGATGTGCTGGGAACTGTGTTGTGGGTAGTTAGTAAAGGCTCCTGTATCATCTACTCAACTTCTCTCTTTTCTGGTGTTTGGAACAGACAGAAGGTTGTGAGTCTTTCTGTTACACGGATGTCAATAACTATCCATGAAATCTCCTGTTTGAGTGTGTTTCTCGTTCCTCCCTGCTGATTCTGTGGAGCTCCACAGCCTCCAATTGTCCTCAGTTAGACTTAGTGCAAAAGACCAGTGTAATGAATCTAAAAGTCGCTGTTGACGGTCCCCGTGAAATACGCAATACCAGATGGTGGAATCTGGAGTTAGTAGGTTTCAGTCTCTTTTTCAGCTTTTAATGTATAGGATTTTTATACATTAATTATACTGAGAAAAGGGGGGTGGGGGGCTAGCGGGGGTGGCGAAGGGGGAAGTTGAAAACTCAAGAGGCCAGGAGTTAAGGAGATGTCAGAATTGAGTTTTGTGCCTGAACATACAGCATAACTTGGGCTTCAGTTATAGGAGTACAGCTGTGGGATTTGAGACGGAAGGGGTTGTGTCTTTTTTCTCTCTTTTTAAATGGCAGTGGTTTGCAGAGTTGGACAGACTGCACTAGATTTCATTTTCCTTTAGAAAAAATTGATATTAGAGGACCACAGAATTGGACCTCTTTCTTTTTTGGTCTGTGTTTGTCCCTTTGAATATTTGCTTGCAAGTTTGTACCGCATCTTGAGATAGCATAAAACGTATCTTGAGAAGCATAAGAAGGTAGTTGACGTGACTTCATCAAATTACCAATGCTGGTATTTGATGCATCGCATCTCAGCCTGGCTTGACAGTTTCTGGTTTTTGTCTTCTTCCAGACATCATCTTCAGTTTGTTGTTGGGGCAATTGGTTTAATGTTGCTTTGGAAAGTACAGGGGCTCTGGGGAATGCTGGTCACAGGTGTAGTGTTGAAGATGCGGTGTACACCACCAGCAGGTGTCAGACAGCCTCCTGGAGCCATACATGAGAGTTGGCTGCACCTTTTCCCTTACAGCTAGTTAGGTCGCTCGCCTGCCTTTGCGTATGAGAGCGGTGTGAGTAGATGGCTATGCTTGTAGAGAAGGAGTAAGCAAATTGCCTGAAGAGGTCTGGTAAGGGAGGAAGAAGACTCAGGGAGCAGGTGAGAGGTTAGGCTACCTGGAAAGGCTTGATAAGGAAAAGGGTTTTCCCCTCTCTATCCTGGTATGTTAAAAACATGCAGTGGCTGTATGCTGTCCCTGTCCACATCGCCTGTCCCTCCCAGTATAAATGGGCATTTAGGACAATGGGTCCCCTCCCAGGTTTGAGGACAAGAGGTGCTAAGCGGGGCCCAGCCGACAGACAGGCTCGCGGTCCTGCAGCTGTGTTCCAGCTGCCCATTTCTGCTTCTCTGATGGCTGCTAACAGTACCTCAATTAGCATTAACATTGCCTAAAAATCACAGCTTCCATGTTTAATTAAAATTGATTACTGATTCAAGAGCTAGTGAATAAAAGAAGGGGGGGAAAAAAATCAGCTAGAAGGCTTGGCTGAGCTGCGTGGCTTTCATATAGATAGCTTTGCTCCTGATGAGCTGAAAAACGTTTCCCTTAAGGTAGGGCTTGAGGGTTTTATTTTTCTTTTCAGTTGTCAGTCTTGAACCTTTAAAGTTAGCCTGAAAGAATGTGCTTATTTTTCTTGTAGAACTTGAAATCTCGTGTACTAAACAAACATATTGAACTCTAGGCCACTTCACATCGTGAACTTCTTGAATTATCAGCAGAGCAGTATGAAAGATCTCTGTTCCTGTCCTGATAACAGTGATAGATGTGAGAGACCCTAAAGAAATGCCCATTATCTATCTTCCTCTTTTTTTTCAAAGAAACAGAGTGCCCCAGGTCAATTCTGGAAGTCAAAAACAAAGCAAAAAGCAATTAACTATTCATTACTTGCGCTTGAAAAAATAATTTGCAATTTTTTTGGCAGAAGAAAAATGTATTTGAAAACAACTCTCAGAATACAGGATCAGTTGCTATGTATTATGTTTACTGTTTTGAGTGAGGGAACTGAAGGGGAATAAAACTTTGTCTTGGTTTGTCTGCATGTCTGTAGGAGTGTAGTTATTTCACGGAAAGATTTATTGCCATGTAAACTTCCATGCATCATCACAGGTTTATAAAAATAAAATTAAACAAGTGAGAAGGTTTGACTGCCAGAAAAGCAGTGAAGTGAGGACCTGGCTATTGAATTCATTACCACTTGAATTGGAAGATTTATTAAGAAATATGTAATGTATCTTTTAAATTCTGTGCAAAGTTGTTGGTTTTACACCCACAGCAGCGTTTTGCCAAAGGCTAAAAATCCAGCCAAGTAATGCTTATGCTCACACGCATGACGGCAGTAGCACTACTGAACTCTTTTAATGAGTTTTCCTCTATCCTTACTATGCCATAAGCCACTTGTTGCTTTTTGGTGTTCAGTGTAACTGCTGAGTTTATTCCCAACATCCTTTTTATTTCCGTTTCAAATAGGAGTTTTTGAACACTAAGAATAAGTAGCAGCATCTGTTTAACCTCATTCGTTATATAATTTCCATTTCATGCATCTCTCAAAGGATCAAAATGTCAGGAAAGTGAAAATTATATTAAGACCAATCAAGTAACACATAGCTGTGCTGGACTGCTTAAAAAGCTAGAAGTGCTCCTAAAGGAAATGTACCCTTGAAGTGATTTGCTACTGTCTGGTATATATTTAACTATTGCGCCTTTCAAGATCATTTCTTTATCTCTGTTAAATGGATTTTATCACAGCTAACCACTACAAAAAATTGAGGTTTTTCATTAAAATTAGATATGATATCCGGCTTTCAAGGATCAGGTGGGACCACACCTTTTGAATGTAAAGAGCTAATAACTCACATGGGGATACACTGATAATAGCCCAGCATGCAAAGACATGTTTGGGTTTACGGGTATAGATGGTATTTGAACTCTAAACTTTTCCCACCGCCTGAGATGGGTACAACCTCTACTCAGCCAAAACGTTGTAAGACTAAAGATGGCCCAAATTAACTGATTTGACTTCATGTTTCAACCCAGCAGACAGTTTTTGCATCTCAGGCGGGAAGACCAACCGCTCTGCAGTGATAGCTTGCAGTTGTCTGACTGTACCAGAGGAAGGGCGTGAATAAATCCAGTGTAAGTGATGAGTGATTTTTAGAGCCCTTTAGCTTGCTGTGGACAGTGCAGGCTTATCTTCAGCTATTACCTGGCAGGTTTAATTGCCTATTGTAATGGCATTCTCTAACTTTTTTTTTCCCCCTTCCCCCTCTTACTTGCACCTTCTACAGTCCTCTTTTGTGATAATCTTGAAGGCCAGCCTTCTGCTGTTAGAGGAGCTCAAATGGAGCTACTCTGAGATGCAGGTAAAAACATCAATGTTGTTCTGGTCCTACAACACTGAATTATTCTTTCCCGTGTTGGAAGAGATCTCCTTTGAGAGCTTGACGTGGCTGTGGATCTGTCCTCAAAGAGGAGAGAGGCTCCATGTCTTGCGGTGTCTGAGGGTACTTTGCCAAGTACTCAGACAGTGTAGTGTTGCAGTCGCTACTAATATGTATTTATTTCGTATTTGGTAACTGTGAGGGGAGAAAAAGGCATCCTGGGCTCATAAAGCTTCAATAGCTTTAACAGCACGAAAAAGTCAGGAAAATATAAATTTCTGAAACACTACTACCTCTTCTGAAGTTCTGCCCTTGTAATAAAGATTACTCTGTCAGGGAATCCTGGATATTGCATTCATGGATCTTTAAGTCAGTTAGTGCTGCAGCTGTGTCTGAGGAATTCTTTCTGAAAGTGAAATGAAGTGCTTTTTTGTCTTGTTTTTTTTGTTTGGTTTTTTTTTTTTTTTTGTCATACAGATCTGTCATTCTCATTTCCCAGAGACTTGATGGAACAACTTTCCCTGCTGACACAAAATTTTTACATCCTAGAGCCT
>NW_009647572.1:3414930-3440745 GCF_000708025.1 Charadrius vociferus | reverse complement strand
GGGGGTGTGTGGGGTGGGGGGAAGTAGCTGAATCAGAAACCTTGTGCATACAATACAGTTGTAGTCATGCTGAGGAGTGTGCCCAGGAAGGGAGAGCACCTTCTCTAGGTGCAATGAGCTGGAGAGGACACCTGCGGAGAGCTCGCATTAATCTGGGCAGCGCATACAAACTGTAATTGCAACCAACAGACAAATCCCTTGGATACTGTTGTGGCATGCACAACGCTACATTAATACAACCACTAATAAATTGGGTGTGGGAGTAAGAGCTGGGGAGAATACATTTCTGATTTCAAGGGGAGGGAGGGGGCATGGGTATGGGATATTTGACGTAAAAGCAATGTGCTAATGAGGAGCTAAAATCTCAGTAGGCTCTACCCCCTTGTTCTAATAGAAAATTCATGCCTGTGGCAATAATTTGAGGGATCCTGGGATCTCAGCCTGAAAGTGAGCTGCTTTTTCCTGTTCTCTCATTGCTGACTGTATTTGTGTGCCCTTTGACATAAGGGGGAAGAGATGTCCTGCTATGTCTTGGCTCTTTTAATAAATTTGCTTCATATTTGCATGTTTTCAAAGTATTTCATACTTTTGCAACTTTCTCATAACTCAGTGGCTAATTCCTTTTCAGCTGTGCTTGCATGGAGAATCAGTTTCTTGATACACCCATAAAAAAGCCTGAGTTTATATCTGTTGGAGTTGGTTGCTGACCCTTTTTTTTTCTTTTTTTCCCCCTTAGGACTAATCCAGCTCTTTAATGAGTTGCCAGAGGATGTTTTAGGCACTCCTTGTGCCAGTTTCTCATAACACCCTGTGTTCTTTACTTGCAACAGCAAGTATGCCTATCTTCATTAGTCATGAAAAAGTTCGAAGCATCCTAGCAATTAATTCCTACTAATTCGCATCGTGCCTCTCCACTTTATTGCAGCACCCTGAGCGTGCATATTCACCCTAAATACTGAACAAGCTACAAACATTAAGATGTTCATAATATAATAGCGTAGTTATTACCAAAACCTGTCTGGAAGTATGAGGGGGTTTTGTATCATTGTAAACATAACAATGTTCATGTACCGGTATTTACTTTAGCATTGTAGAGATTTAGTAATCCTGTTTTCTAGAGCCTCCTGTGGTGGCGTTCCTATATTGCCTGCATATTCTGCCACAAACAAGATGAGAGGCAAACAAAAGATTGCTGTATTGAGAAAAGAAGGAACTTGCACATCTGTATCACTGCTCCAACAAGACCAATAATGCCATGAGTTGCAACATGGAATTATATCTGTCAGTATTATGCAATCATTAATCTATCAATTTGTTTTCAACTTCTGAAGTAATGAATTGAAAAATATTTTCACTGTTATTAAAAATAAGACACAGTCTTTTCATTCTTGCTTTTTGTTTAATTTTTTGGGGGGTTAAACAAAATTTCCTGATGTATCGCTGATCAAAAAAGGAGGTGAAGGTCAAAATCCTTGGGCGTGAAGCGTAGCAGTCAAAAGTGAAGAGTTTCTGCACTGTGGTCAAAAGGGTACAGCTCAGCGCTCAGGTGCCACAGTGCTGAGGAGTAAAGGTCTGAATACAAGAAGAATTTGTAATAAAAGTACTAGAGAGTGTATAGGAATTCATGTAGTCAGCAGTGACATAGCACTTGTGTGTTTCTGGTACTAACCCTGTCTTAAGGTCAGGGAGCATGTTTTCTTCTGTTTGCCTTGTTCCCGTTGCAGAAATTCCTAGTTTAGGTTTTCTTACTTAGTCCTGCTGGTGACATTTGCTACATGCGTAATGCAGCCTGCTCGTTTCTCATCCTTGCTTTGAATTTTTCTGTGCTGTAAAAATGTCTAGGTAAAGACAGCAGCGCATGGTCCCTCTACAGCCACAGAAAATGCTTTCCAACGTGGATGAAAGTTGGTACCCATGACTTGCTATTACTTTTCAAAATTAAGAGATATTGGTACATGCTTGAACAGTCTGCTGCAGTCAGAACTTTAGCAGTGTCCACCAGGACTTTGACCTTGCCCTGCACCCACCCCCCACTGCTGTGGCTTCATTTAATACCTGTTACTTCACTCTCTCTTCTGAATTGCCAGCACTATAATGTTATTTTATGTAGTTTTCTGACCTCATACTGGAAAAATCTGTTAATCTCCTGGTTGTTATTATGCCCTGCCAGCTGCTAACTCACTGCAATTTAGGATATTGCTAAACCCTGCTGCTTTACACTCCCTCTGGACTCTTTTGTCTTGTTGTTGACCACTTCTTCTAAAGGCACTGGCTTCTTTCCCACTTCTCCCTATTTGAGCCGCCTGTCATCAATCCTCCTTATTATTTTTATTGCTAGTAGCATAGGTATGTTTTGACTTTTTAAAAAGAACAATTTCTACTCTTACATTGGAAGTTAACGTTTGAAAATCTGTGGAACATCTGTTGTCTGTGTAACGCTTTTGTGTTGTTTTTGTGATTCAGTTTCTACTGTGGTATGCAGCAGCACCTCTGACGTGATGGGGATGCCATGGCTGGGTGCATAAAGCAGTGTTTCTGCCAGTTCATCAGCAAGGAACCTTTTTCTTTCTGTATTCTTACGAGATCTTCCTGGCAGTTTTTCAGCTCCCACTGATTAAACAGCTTAACTTTTACTGACTGTTGTATGGGAGTAATGAAAGAGTACCCCAAGATATAGACAAAGAAAGAGGAGTTCCTGGAGCTGTGGGAACAGTTTCGTTGTCTTGCCCTCTTTAAGGTCTGCAGTTTAACTGCATGTGCTGACAAAACCCAACAGGTGATCCCAGCCCATATGTCTGCCCATGGTGTCCTCCTTCTGGCATGAAAATATCTGCTTGTATTTTTCCTTCTCTGTTCTGTTTGGGATGTGCCTGTCTTCCACCCACTTGTTGGGGTTTTCTGCTTTTTGTTAGCTTGTTGTATGTGGTGGTTTTTAACATGAAGATGCTCAACTAATGCCAATTGCTTTGGGCAGAGTACTGCATTTTCAGTGTCAGCAGGGGACACAGCAAAGGAAAGACTGTCTTGGTATACAGTATGTTACCTGTGGTTAAGGCTTGATTTTTTTATTTTTTCTTTTCCCCAGCCATTTTCAGCTACTTTGGGCTGTGTGTGCAGGGTACCTCAAGGGGGGTTAATAAAACCCCTAAAGGTGGGTATGAGTAGGCACTGTATGGGTAGTGTGCATGAGAGCCAGCCATGGTGACAGTCCTCATGAGACTGAGGTCAAGGTGACCATCAGGCAGGCATCACACTACAGGAGGGACAGTCTGTTCTGTGACCGTAGCTGATGGAGCCGCTGCTGGATGAATGGGAAGGGCAGGAGCTGGGCTCCTCGTGATGGAGGTGCGTGTGTGGTAGGGGAGCAGCAAGGAGGGCTGTGGGGGATGTGCGTCCCGTGGGGAGATGCTCTCTCCCATTCTGCACATAATATTAGCATAGGATTTGAAATAATTTTGGAAATAACTTTTCTGTGTGACAAAATTCATATGGCTGCAGGAGCATGTCATACTTTTTTCGTCTCCCATGTGCCACTCTGGTCTGCGGCTGTGTTTCAGATTCCGATGGCTGTGGGATGGGAAGCTTGCCCTCAACCCAGACTGGGACTTGGCAGGAGCACTTGGTCAGGATCTGACCCCTACCCCTTGCTGGGTGATGTCTTTATATACGTGTTTTCACTTTGGGTAATTAAATGCATGCAGTGTCCTGAGACACGGAGCGTTGGAGCCTCTTCTGCTCTTCCTTTCTGCCTGTTCATAGGGATTTTCAGACTAGTCCTTTGGTCTAATACTGCTCTGATAATTTAGAAGGAAATCCTACATGGAAATCTCTGATTTTTCTCATGGCCTTTGTGACCTTTCAGGTTATTTCATCTTGAACTAGCCCTCTGTCTTCTGAGGGTTTCCTCACCCACCCCTGTTATTGTCCATCACTTAGTGCTAACGCTACTCCCAACCTACCTTCCTTCTCACGCTCTTACAAACAGCTTAATGAATTTTAGAAAAAACACACTCTGATAATTTTATCCAGTTTTCATCTCATGACTTTCTCTTTTTTTTTTTTCCTTTAAACCCTTTTGTGATAATAGAGGTGATCATACAAAGAAGTTCTCTTTATTTGCAGTGACCTGCTTTTTCCCAAATCTTAGTGAACTGCTCAAATACTATTCCCCAGGACAATACAGCAGTAAATCTCTGACTTCAGCAACTACCAGGCAAAAATCTCATTGTACTTGAATGAAATAACAAAGGTCCCTGCATGACAAGTTGGTGTTTTTCTCCTGGCAGAGTCTGGAGGCAGGCAAACAGGACATGGGGGCTCTCTTTCTTCGGCGAAGAAGCTGTGTGGCTGCTCATGAGACTAAAGGCTGTCTCACAAGTGTCATTCTTCCCCCGCAACTTTCTGGGGATGTGGAGGGACCACAGCTCCAGGCTGCGGCTGGGAAGCATCCCCGTTGAGTTGCATGTCTCCAACCAAAATGGCCTTTTCTCTACACCTGCAAAGGGCCACCGCTTGGCCTCCATGAGCCTTGCTGGTCAGGGCAAGGGGAGGGAGACAAAATGATGTGCTGTATGGCAGAAATGGGGTCAGGCAGGCAGGAGGTGCTCCGCTCAACTTGCGTGTGTTTGGAACAAATAAGGGTGCGTGTTGGTCTTTGTGTAACCTGGGTCACGTCATCTGGCAAGTAAACAGCTGAGCATTCAGGTTTTCTGCAACTCAGTCCTGTGCTTTAATCACTGTTCATCATTGTTCCTTTCATTACTGGCCAAATCTGTAGCTTAATTCCCTGTTGCAGTATTTCTAGCTCAATTTTAATAACTGTATGTTACCCTGTGAGTGTGAATCAATGGTCTTGTAGAGGCTTTGAGGCTCTTGCTACAGTCATCGTAAAGCTTAAATGGTTATCCTTACCGCTACGACTAGATATGTTTTTAATCATGTATTGAGCAATGTGCCCGAGTCTTCCACATACGTGCTGAATCCTGTATGTGGTATAATGCTGCTCCCCATAGTAACTCCAGAACAGCCCTATATTAACTCCAGGATAGTGGTTGTCTGGGCCCTGGTGAAAGCCTCTGGAAAACAGCAGGTTCAGGAAAATGTCTTCTCCATCTTGTCCTCTCTCACCCTTGCCTTGCTTGCAACACAGTAGCTTCTGCCTGGGTATCTTTTGAAGTATTCAAACCTGAATGTTTTGTGAAGTTCTGGTTCTTTCCCTTATTGCCAAGATAATTCACAAGGATAGATATGCAAATAAGAACTGATTAACAATAAAGTAATGCTTAGTACTGCTTTATTTAATGGAGGTCTCGAAGGATCAGGGGCTATTTCCAGTACAGTGACGCTCTTGTGGCTTTACTTTTTTTTTTTTTTTAAAGCAAACGGTGTGTAATGAGAGTTTTGCTCACAGAAAATGTAATTTCAAGGTGATTAACTCCTGGAGAGTTAATCTTACTGTAATTAAAATGTACTGTTGTTTTTTTGAATCCAAAGTAATTTTGCAATTAATAGCATTGACCTCTATATATGCACAGGTTAAATGAAGGAGAAAAGTGCCGTAACCAGTGTAAAGAAATTAAAAAGAAGCATGGATCCTTTAGAGGGAGAAACAGTAACTCTTGTGCTTGCAGAAACTCAGGGGGAAAGTGCTTGTTTTGCAGCCCAGGGTAGAAGGCAGGCTGCAGCTCACAAGGTTAGAGAGCTGCTACGGTGTCTGGATATTTCAGCCGCATGAGGGGCTGGCACCGATCCATTTGCTGAAAGATTTTGCAGATGTGAGCTGGGCAGGATTGTTGTTTTAGGCAGCCAGTGCGAAGCAGGAAATGACCTGTATGGAGCAGGCGGTTAACGAAGAAAGATGCAAGAGAATTGCATCTCTCTGGGACGGCTGAAGGGATGTCATTCTGAAAGTTAACCTTATATCGTTTGAGTTTAGCAGATCATCACATCTGGTGTTTGCATACGATACAGCTGAATTCTTGCTAAAACCCTTTGAAAGTTGTCATAAGCGAAACTTTAAGCTGGCTAAGAAAGGCTGGATGATGTCACAGCCTTTTGATGATACAGAAGCCTTTCTGCAGAGATGGACATGCGATACATCTCCATGTATTGTGTTGTATTCATGGTGTGGGGAAAGTCGCACTGAGACACTACTAGTCTTTGACTAGACTTGACACAACTTTTACAAACTCTGAAAATACTGTTCCATATGTATGTATAAATGCTGCAGGATGGAACAGGGAAAATACAGTTTGTACATGTAGCAATTTATATCAAATGGGTTAAAATAGCCTTAAGCAAGGGTAGATCCAATATTAAATTAATCACTACCACTTTAGGCATTCTTATTTGTTATTTTTCGCTGTCCAGTACATAGAGGTGATGGAGGCAAGTTGTGCTAATGAATGCAATGTGCACTTTCTTGATGACTGAATTGGGCTATAACACACTTGATAAGCAATAATTAGCTAAAGATGCCAACAGATGGAAGGAAGTCTGTATTCTGACAGAAAGGCAGAGCGTAAACAAAGCAGAGGCCACCATGTTACTGCAAGGGAAATGAGTGTCGCTTCTCAGAGTAAAAGAATTTGGGGAAATTTAGCTGAAGTGATTAATATAGCATAAACTAATCCTCTGCAAAGTGATTTATATCATGTCAGAGGTAACCCTAACCTGGATTTCATACTGATGTTCATTGGGTAATGGTCAGGAAGTGTTTATGTGTCACAGTTTAAATACAAAAGATGTGTTTTACTCCAGCGCTTTCTGCCAACATTTTGAAACATTTGTTTTAAGTCATGTTGAAGTAAAGTGATGTTTTGCTGTAGGCTTTTTTACTGTTTAGCATTTTCATCTCAGATGGCAAAACTTCCTTTGATCACTTGACACCAGTAGAAGCGATCTGCTCCAAAAGACTGACGAGATGGTAGAATCTCTGTCATTGTCATATTTAGAATGCAACGGAGGGAGATCTTACCTTCATTTGTCAATAGTTCGCTACAAAGAAAAGCTACTAGTAGCAAGAGGATCAAGGCCATAAAAACTTTTGTCTCACATGGAGTCCATAAAACAATGTCATTTGCTTTAACTGACAGATTTGCTGAGTTTGCTGGTCCGACACAGTCTTCAGTGCGATCATATCACATTCTCTCATGTTGCAGCATTTAAGCTGAACTAGCTGTGCAATTTTGATACCAATTTTGTTTGCCTTTTTCTCTTTTTTTTTTTTTTTTTCCTTACAGGAGAGAGACATGATCCAAATTAAAAGTTAAAATTCCTATTTAAAATATATTCAGAAGTTCAGATACTGATTTGCAAAGTGGCAAAGCTAACTAAATGATTTGTTGTCAGGCAGGTAGCAAGTTTTATGCCTTTTGACTCAATAATCCAAAGTAAACAAGATACGTGTTTATGCATTTAGCAAATGTGCCTTCAGCAGGTGGCCACACACTCTGTACCAGCTTTATGGGTGCTCCCAGACTTCAGCTTTCCTAGACAACCTCACATGCTGGTTGCTCCTGCTGCAAGGCTGCATTTGGCTGAAGTGTTTCTATCACTGTGTGTCCCAGTTAGGTTTTTTTTTTTTGGTGGTGGTGTTGTGCCTTTGTTCCTGAATTTAATTTGTTTCCCTAGATATAGGGCCCCACGAGGTCAGGATCTGCACGCCATGGTGGCAGCTGCCAGACCTTGGCTTATTGTCAGCGCTCTTACCTACACTGTGTATCTTCGTAATAATGGTGGTCGATTAGTTATAGAAATGTCCTGTTAAATAGCTTGAGGAAATGCATCCTGTGTGGCTTTCACTCAGAAACCATAATGCTAAGTTTTCTCTTTTATGAGCCCTGTAGAAGTATTCTCTGAAGACAGCAATAAATTAAGCTTTGTTGGCTTACAATTTACTTTTATTAGTTACTCATTTTTATTAACTTATTTTATGCATTTATTGCAGGAGAAACACTGTGGTCCAAATGTGTTATGAGCAATTTAAACAGTACTGTTAGTCCAGAATTGTTAAGCAGCCTGAATTTGTCAAGGTCCTTTCTTGGCTGAAATATGTGGTTGGGTTAGATTTTGTTGTTGTTGGGTTTTTTTTTTTTATTTTTCTTGACACATTTTCAGATGAGACTTGCTCTGAATTCTTAGAAGTGATTGGAGCCTATGGTAGCAATTTTTTTCCAGCCAAATGAAAGAAATTACAACACTTCCGTGTCTTCTGTATCTTATGGGAGTCTCCACATCAAGGGGCCCTATTTGTCACCATAGTTTCATATCTCTGAAGTTCAAAGGGAAATGCAGTTAGTCAAATCCCAGACCCCTGACTTAGATCTGCTGTGTTTGATTTCCATCAGTATTCACGGTTATGTCATTTCAGTGGCCCAGTGTTCCCTACGGCTATTGCATATTTCCCCAATACTCAGTAACTGCAATGCCAGTGAAGGTCAGCAGATGAGCTTTCCCTTATGTTCCCTAAATCAGGAAAACAAATAAGGGAAAGTTTTTTTGAACTGGAACCTGCAAGAATATATTGAATTAATTATACCTAATTTTATAACCATAATTATGGTATTTGTCTTTTATTTATTTTTATTGAGACATTTATGGCTATGGCTTTGTAAATACAGGCGAGGTGGTTTAAGAAGCCAGAAGTCGGTGCCCTCTTGGGCAGTAAGCCTTATGGCCCCGTGGTTGGGATGAAGGAACTGGACTTAACTGGCAGGTAGATTTAAATGACAGACTCCCTGCGTGTTTGCAGTTCTCTCTTAAATATTATAAAAGGTTCTTAGAGTTGTAAAATGGTGCAAAATCCAACAAAAGCATTTTTAAGAGGCGTTACTGAGCTCAATAATACAATATTCAAATAAGCATATACAGACATATATTTTATCTGATTCTAAAGTCTCTTCTCTGTGCTTGCAGTATTATATCTACTGTTTTTATTCGTGTGTATCTTCCTCTCTGGACTAAAGGTTTTGTGCTCAGGAACTTTTGATTCAGTCTTTTTTCTGAATTTACTTCTAACATGTCATTTCCCATATGCGTAACAGCAGCTCTGAAATTCCTGGAGTGATTCGCGGGTTAAGCCATGGTCCACATAAACAAACATGCTGCCTCTTCAGTCTCATGGCTATAAGTCATTTTGTCAGTTGTCTTATCTGCTATCTGAACTCACTTGCTCTTTATAGCATGTGTTGCCAGAACAAGGGCTGATATTCATGGCCAGAAATTGAAGCTGACAGAGTTTGTAAAGAGGCAGCAACACAAACCAGGATAAGCCGCTGTAATTTCCTGTATTTGTCAATACTGCATTTGAAAGAAATATTTTGCAGCCTGGTGACATGGATGATAAATGACTGTTTGCTGCATTGTACCACATAATCTCGATGAACTGACACATCATTGGGAATTTGTATCCTTGGGGCAAGCTGCTAAGGAAAACAAAGTTGTTGAATGAAAGTGCTCTAGACAGTCAAGACAGTCAAGTCCTTTCATATGTAATTTGGAGGTGTACTAAAAGTGCTGACAAAAACAAAATGATAAAGTGACTGCTGTGTCTCAGTATTTGCATTCGATGGGTGTGTCTAGAAAGAGTTATTTCCAAGAGTGTCTGAAGGTGGGACTAATTACTGCTGTTACGCTAACTGATTTCATCATGGAAAAGCTAATGATAGGAATTCACAGCCAAGTAATTTGAAGTCATTACTGCAAACAGGAGATAACCTATATTAAGAAGCTGCAATGAGTAATGGTACAGTGCTGTTGGAACCCAGCAACAGTCCACCTGATCTTCTGGCTCCTCTTTTGCAATGAGACGTACTTTGTGTAAGGTTGCTTTTGTTGGCATGTATTAGCAGGTGGTTTTTTGTTGGTTTTTTTTTTTTTTTTTCAGGGCATTCATTTTGTGCATTATTTTTATTAATATTGTCAAAATTATTGTAATTCTGGTATATCCAGGAATATGATTGCCTATAGAAGTATCTGGGTTAATTTAATCAGTATATGGTCATTGATGCTTGCCAGCTTGGAAAAAAACAGTATCAAGTGAATCACTCAATGTTAAGCAGAACAGATTTTCTTGAGTTACTGCCATTGCCTTTCAAGCTCAGAGGTCCACAGCAACTTGAAAGTTTTCTACCTGTACTCAGAAAATGTTAGTAGACAGATCTTTTGGAGGAGGTTGAAGATCGGTTCCTCAGAATAACAGAGGGAGTTTATCTTCTGCTGTGACTACCAGTTCTGAAGGTTAACCTGAGGTAGTGCAAAGTTGCGAAGATCCAAGTTTGTGTTGCCCATATGATGCTTTGTTGAGAAAAGCAGTCCTTTCTCTTTTGTGAGGAATATTTTCTATAAACTTTCTAACTAAATCAAAAACTTGAGGAAAATATTAATTGCATCAGGGGGAAACCAAAAGCCTTTTTTTCTTGCCTTCTGATTTAGCAATGGTATAAGGGATTTAACAAGAGATTTTATGGATTCTCCCCAAATCTCACCCTAATTAGCTCTTTGAAACACAGGGTCAAACCCTGCCTGCAGCTACTTTTTTTTCCCCTTCTTTGCAGTGGATCCAGCAGCACTCCAGAACATGCAGCCCACATTAAAAAAAAAAAAAAAAAAAATCATTTCCTTGCTCATGGCTGGTTAGGCAGTCATTAAACCTGCATGTCTTTGTCTCATGAGAATACCGAGCACCTTCTCTTCTCAAAAAAGACAGACCCTAAATCTATCATGTTGACTTTAACTTCTACCAGAAGAAACATGAATAGAAAGCTGATGTTTTTACTGTAGGAAATACTGGAGCTTACAGACCTTGAATAATGTTAGCACTTTCAGGGATAATAAATATATTAACACTTTTTCATTGTTGATAACAAAACATACCTGCTCGGGCACATCGCAGCCTGTGAGCCCTAGAGCACCTTTCATGGAGGATTAGGTATATTGAGTGTGAAGACACTTACATTGGTAGCCACTATTTTTTCCATCAAATGTGTGTCTCTGCTTTCTCTTTCTTCCTTCATGTTTCATTGGGATAAAGACAAAAATCTTGTAAAAAAAAAAAAAAATTGAAAAAAAAAAAAAAAAAAACAAAAAACAAAAAAACAAAACCAACCCAAACATTGGAGGATGCTTAAGGGTACTAAAAAAAACCCAACAGCTCTCTGTTGAAAAATGGACTTCAAAAGCTTCTTCACTGTTGTGTCAGGTATGCCCACTTCTTGTGAATGAATCTACTGAAATAAGATTTCCCACAAAGGAAAGCTGTGCGTGTTTGGGTTGCTTATTGAAATGTCTGAGAACTGTCTGAATGTGACTTTATCATGGAGTATAACTTGGTGGAAGTGAATTTGCATCTTCTTTGTATGTTTTTCTCTATGTAGCAGTTGCTGAACTTCAGAGTAGTCTGTGCCTTTTTATAAGAAGAAGCTGCAATAGTTTGAAATTAGGAATATTTTTCTTAATAATTAAGATTGACTCTGATTTTCATGAGCTAAGACTGAATTGGGGGGTGAGGGGGGCAATAGCCTTACATACTTAAAACAAAGGAAAAGCTCTTCCTACTTATTATTGCAGTTTATTGGAACTGAAGTCATAGTTAACATTGTTGGGTTGGGCAGTATTCAAATGAAGAGCAAAAAGGTAGTTTCAGCTGTAGCTTGCAATTCAGGTAGAAGGCAAATTACAGGGGAAGAAAGGTTGGAGCACAATGAAATAGGTCATCAACATAGGCTAGATATCTAAGTTCTGTTGCTTCTTTTTTAAAAAAAAAAAGTTGATCTACTGTTACGAAGGAGAATTTTAAAGAGGGATTTCAAGAAAAACCCAACTGCGATGGAGCTGAAAAAACTCTTCTGATGCAAAAAGAGAAGAGAAAGCACTTCATCTGTTTGGAAATACAACAAAGAGGGAAATGAGACTGATGTCATGGTTAGTTAGAAACATCTTCTTTGATGCAAAACAAATGTTTGCAGAAAAGGTAGTTCACAAAGCCAAAGGAACAGGCTTGGAAAGTTATGTTTCGCCACATTCTGAGTGGACGTAAACAGGGAAAGGTTGAAATTGCTGCTCTGTCACCATTGCATCCCACCTGCCTTTGGCAGCACAATGGATGTGGGTTTTGGTTGAAAGAGGCCGAATGGGAGTGAAAGATAAAAAGGAGACAGAGAGGGATGGGAAGGGAGGAGTACATGTTAAAAAGTGAAGAAAGTAGGTAAGAATTTGTTACAGTTATTTGGGCGGAAAAAAATAGTTCGGCAGGAAAAGTAGAGGAAGAGTCAAGGCACTTTGTATGCGTGTGCTGTAAATGGAAGGCTGGAATAGGAAATGTCAATGTGCTGTAAGTGGAAGAAAGCAGATGAGTGAGTGAGTGAGTGCCTGGAGTTTCATATATAAAGAGTAAGAGCGGGGCCAGAGCCCCCATAGGAGGAGAGTCTGCACTCATTTTGGCATATACTTGTTGACACTTCCAGAGTTGTGTGAGCTTGTGCTCTTGCAAACCTGCTTTGAGGCAACAAAAACTTTTTGCTTATACTTTTAAATATTCAAGTCCAGAAGATGGAACAAGTTTTTAAAATTTTGCAGCTTCAGAACAAAGAGTTTAAAAATGGATATCTGCGTGGAAAAGACTTCTTTCAAAGCTGCATTATCGCCAACAGCTTCTACCACTTCTTCCCACCTCACAAATATGCACAGATTTGAATATTTTTTTTTAATTATCTGGCAACTCTTTACAGGTATAGAACTTCTCTTGGCTGTCTCTTCCTCTAATTTATTTTTCATCACCTGATGATGTAGCTTTGCATCTTTGATTATCTGGGACTTGCAAGAACTGTTGCCAGAATCATGTTGCTCCTTCCTGTTTGTATCCATTTAAATGATTACTTCTGGCTCCTTGGAATCACATGACTGGAATATAATTTTTGATGTCTAACATTCACCTGCCTTGGAAAGACTCTCCTGGCTTATCATCTGATTGAACAAATAGTCCTTTCCCTTCTCCAGTCAGAAGATGGTAGCTGAGGTGAAACCAAATCAGAGGCTTTCTCCCAACCAGAGTAAGCATTTGTTCTGAAGCACCCACAGGCTTACGTACAGGGAAGCTGAAGCAATCCATGAGGTCAGGCTGATTGGTTGTTGTTTTTTTTTTTTTCTTAGTAGCACCATTAGATACGGATCTAGAAATGAGGTGGAAGAAGTGGAGGAATGCATTTCTAACAGGAGAAAACGAATGCAACCTGAACAAAATCTCAGAGATGGTATCTTCCACCCACATATGGTACAATTAGTAGTCTATTTGAGCACCTAGTTATTCTGCAGAGTAATTGCTTTTTCTGATAGAGGTTGGTGAGGAGAAGTGTGAATTGCTCGTCACGCGATCAAATTAACCTTCAGGGGTTTGGTTTTGGTTTTTGGATTTTTTTTTTTTTTTTTTTTTTTTTTTGCTGAGTTACAGTTTCCATCCTCAAGGCATTAGAGTGCTTGTGATAAAACATCCAGTCCTTCCCTGTTCTTCTTGTTAGTACTTGGGAAATCTGTTCGCTTGCTTTAAACTGAAATTAACTATAAACTTACAGGGATTTTTTTCACTAGTGTCAGCAAATACTAAACATGCAGTAACTTCAAATAAGTACCTGGTGTGCAAAAAGAGCTTTCAGTGGGCTCAGTTCTTTTAGGTTAACTGGGCGCGTTCAGAACTGGATTTGTGTGAGCAGTAGTATATAGATACGGGGTCTATAAGACACACCCGTGATGATGTGGTAGACTCTTGCTGAAAATGGCAGCTGCTGTTCTGAGTGTACAGGTCATTTGATTGTGTTGGTTGCCTTCACAGAGATGTGGAGACGAAGTACTGCTTTTCATCCTCAGTGGGAATCAATGACCCTTTGGGATTTTCTGGTTCCAGTGGAGCCAGCTGTTCAGATGAACCGTCCCATATGTGGGACTTGGCTCATACCAAACCTGAACCAGATTCCATAGTAATCCATAATAGTTCCAAAAGTCATCCCTTCAGTTTGAAAACTTAAAGTATCATTAGGAGAAGAATAGTCTACTGCTTAGAACTAAAAACAAAAGGTGCTAGAACCAAAAGAGCACAGAGGAAGAATATTGCCTTGATCAGTTTGCTTTATTTGCCGGTACTTCGCATGTCACGTGTTTCAGCATTTTCCCTGGAGTCAGACAGCTTCCTCTACTGTTTGCAGAATAAACATTTCTGCTTCCTATTGATCTATAGAAGACCCATTCAATCACTACTTCTTTTTTTTTTTTTTCCTTCTTTTTTTTTTTTTTTTTTTTTCTTTTTTTTTTTTTTTTTTCCAAAAGAATAACAAGGAGGCTCAGAGACAGAAGTATCATCTGAATCCATTGGACACAGAAGTCCCTGCAGAATCCTTCTCAATTACTAATTGTTTAAGACAAAGATAACACTTATTCTGAGACTTGTGTAACACCAAAAAAAAAAAAAAAGAGCTATATATATTTTTCTAAATTGTTTTGAAACTTTTACCATATAGTGGCTGTTGTCAGAGACCCTTCTACCTTTCCAGCAGGTCATTGAACCTTCCCTGCTTTGCTTTGCACTTTTGTATTGCAGCCACAGGATTGTCACATCGGTTAGCACTGCTACGCTTCTGCCTGCTTTTCTTTGCACTTCCCCACCCTGTCTGGAATTTGTACCAAGTGATACCTTTGTCTGATATTGGCGTCTCTCCCTTTATAATTCCAGTTGATAGTGAGCAGTCTTTTTTGAGGTTTGAGGCGGGATTTCAAAAGTTTTGCCTTAAAAGCTGATTGAGTGTTGTGCTTCTGTGTGTTTTTCGACTTCCCTCTTTCTTACAGTTGGCTATTCTCAGTCTCAAACATACTTTGAAGATAACTTTATAAATGTTGACTTCCATTTCACAGTCTTTTCTTCACACAAATTGTTCTTCTGTGCTTGACATTTTCTTTCAGCCTTTGAATATTCCTAAGTAGATACCTGTTGCCTAGTAAAGTTTTGTTGCTTCATTTATTCGTTTTCAATCCTCCTCATTTTCCTTAAGGAGAACGGTAACTTTTACCTCTGTTCTCTTTGTGCGGTTCTTTTAGCCTTTTTTTTTTTTTAATACTTTTCACCGTAACCTGTTTTGTGTTAATCAGCTAAACCTTAGTTATTTAGTTAAACCTTAGTCATTTAGAAGCTGTTCCATTAGTTTTAGTCTGAGTTACAACGTTGAGAGAAAGCTGAAGAAATACCCTTCCTGAAATGCACTTTTTGAGAACTTGACTATAGACATATATATAATTTTCAGTATTTCAGTCTTTGTTTCTGCCTAATCTATCTGATTTCTAATCAGATAGTCAGTTGCTGGGTGGTCTGGGTGTAAAAATTGCTTCTGTTTCTGAGCACAAGTGCCAGAAGTCATTATATTCAGGAGTATAGGTTAGACCCAGTTTCATGGGGGAAAATCTCATATCCAGTTTAGGGGATTTCTCTTTCATTTTAGTTTGTTTAAGTATAATAGCTCAAATCTCAGTTCAAGCAGAACATGAGAATTGTTATCTGAAACAATTTGTTCTCTAATGCTCTGAAGAGCATTAGAGAACAAATCCCAAAGTGAGCAGTTACCTAGAAAACTCTGTTCCGTGGTACACTGGTTGGATGTTACCAGAAAGGCTTACTTGTTTTGTTTGTCTGTACATATATGTGTTTTCAGACTTAATTAACTTGCACTAAGAACAAAAGAAGCAAATGTAATTTTCTTTGATATGATCAAAATCAAATAACTCTTGCAGCAAATGAAGCATGATTACTCAAATGTCTTTAATCCATAGTTTTTGCTATGACTTGTTTGAGCTTCATAATGTAGATCTAAGCTGGTCTTTTGTTCTTCCACTGTTGGGTGCTGACGCTTGTCTGTATTTTGCTTATACTTAATGAATTTAGCAATCCAGAAATGCCTTTTTTCTTTTTTTTTTTTTTTTTTTTTTCCCCCTGAATGCCCTTTATCCTGCTACTCCCAGAAAGAGGTTGATTGTACAGTAATGTTTAGAGATTCAAGTCTCTATTTTCTTCATGTTCACCAGATCTTATTCCTCATACTTTAAAGATGAATGGTTTTAATTTACAATTGTAGATTCTGGTGGTTTTAAGGATAAAGCTAGGCAACTACAGGATGATAGATGCTGTGCTTAAACTTGTTCACTCTTGTTCTCTTAATATGTTAAATATGGCATTAAATTGAAATTCATTCACTCTTTATTGCTTGCGTTTTTTAGTTGGTGAAATACACAATGGATATTTAGCATTTTGAGAATGAAGATAACTAAAAATTATCACTGGAGCAGCATTAAAAAGTCTGAAAAGCAAACAACAACAACAGAAATAAACCCTTGCCTTTACCTGAAGGTGCATATGTATGCACCTCCAAGGGCTGACTTCTGCTGTGATGGGCTGTACCTCTAAAGGTACCAAATCAGTCCTTGGCACAGATATGGACCTGCTGAGCTCCAGGGAGAGGGATTGCCTGTCTTCACTTGCCTGAAGCTCTCTGCCGCTCCGCCACGCTCAGGACGGCTGCCCCATCCACATCCATCGTAAAGTCTATGGATAATATGGAGTGAGGGAAGTGCTTAATGAAGGAAGTCTTTGGTGTATATTTGTGTAACCCAAGCCTCTTACTGCTCTGTAGGATGGGATACCTCCAAGGTGGTCAGTTCCTTCTTGCTCCTAACCAAGAAGGCTGCACTTGGGCTTAGGGATGTGCATGTGTATTTCTTTAATAAAAAGCATCGAAATTTTTTTTTTTCCTTTGAGCTGTGCTAGAGTATTTTAAAGTGTAGGCTGGAAAATAGTGAAATATTAAATTATTTTATAAACCTTAAGAATAGAGTATCTTCAAGTAGCTATACAGTGTAAATCCACAAGTCCTTTGTTTACTTTGGATGTCACTTTGGATACATTTAGATCTCTTCTACAGCGTCTTCTTTTTTGGAGAATGTAGTTGTTTTGCATCTGGAAGAGATAAGCACTTTCAGGGGAGAAAAAAAGAAAAGGGCAGAAAGGCAGGCAGTCGTGCTGGCTGTCATCTTGCTGACAAAGGAGGACAGTGTCGGAGTCAGCAAGTTTAGCATCCAAATCTGGGTAGGTAATTGAGTGCAAAAGTCAAGTTGGAGTCTCTTGAAATTTTCTTGAGAAATCTTTTGCTGGCTTAGCTGCTACTTTAGTATTTTATAAGCAGCTTTCTGGCTCTAGTTTTCAAATTCAGTTTGCAGTTGGAGACTGTTTTAACCTGAACGTGCAGCACACATTACTTCATTTTTGCAGCTGAATACAGTAAAATGAGTAGGTTGACAATTAAAATTTCTGCAAATTTTAATTCGGATCTGAAAAGATCATTGAACAAGAGCGGAAACACAACAGCATTAATTTTCCCATTTCTGGTGCAACCCTGTTTGCTTCTTAAATGCTTTTAATGGCAAAAACATGATTGTGCAGTTGTGCAAGTAGTCCATTAGAGGGCAATCTAATATTGCTCTGTTTGGAAAGAAGTCCTCGATGAGGAGACAGAGCGGTGGATAGATAACAGGTACAAGTTTGATACGGTTGAACTTAGTTTTCTATTTGAAATTAGGCTGGTTTAATTGCATAATGTTTCTTAGCTCAGTAGTAGAACAAGGAAGATAATTTATTTGTTCTTGTTACGACATTTGAGTAAATCTAATGGATTTGCATATTATAATAGAACCTCCTTGAAATCTGCCTAGTTTAGAGAAGTGGCAAAAGGATTTAGAAAAGCAAATTCCATCTTCTACTTCTAAAGTTTACTTACCATCTGGTTATGGCCAAATTACTCAGGCACGAATTTTGTAACCTTTCTGAGGAAAAGGTAAGCATGTAAATTCTCTTTAAATAAGTAACTTATGGCAAAAATTCTATTGAAATCAGAGTGCTTAATGTGTGTTTTTTAGAACTCAGACACTTAGAACCTTTATTCTCTCACATTTTAGGAAAAGGTAGTAAATCATAAAACCTCAGAAAGATGTTTCCAGTTTTAACATTTAAACAAAATATTATCCCATAAACATAATGCTATAGATGTACTGTCACTGCCTGCGCTTTGGAAGGAAATGGTTCATAAACTTCATATGTCTTGATCTTTCTGCAATTGCCTGATAACTGCTGGAAGCGTGAGAAGGTGTGCCAGCAAAAACACCGCTTTGTGTTTTTTCTGTTTCTTAAGCACGTGTTAGCAACTACTGCTGAAAAGAGGACGCTGACTTGGCTCAGCTTTTGGTTTCACATGATGTGGTGTGTCTTATGCTGAGATGGGCAAACAAACTTTATATTTCGTATCTTATTAGGGGCCTATATTTTTGTTTCTTGACAGATAGGAAAGTGATTTACTTAATTGAAGTCAGTGGATTGGGAAGGTTCCTATATAGGTTTCAAAGTGCAGACGCGATTACCAGACTTCAAACTGGAGAAGTTTTAGGTTGATAAATTTCCTAAGTGTGAATGTGAATATTTAAAGCCATTTGCAAGGCATCCATTATGGAGGAGCAGGCCATGGAGAAAGTATGGCACTCATAGTAGTGTACCAATCAATGATAATCATATCATTTCATATTTCAAGAAAATCTTTTATATTGTAAATTAATACAGGTAGTCAATTTATGTGTTATGCTTAAATGCATCATTTCCCATTTGGAAATTCAGCAAAAATAATCTAACTACGCCGGCAGACTTAAACCTTTTTTTTTAATTATTAAATTTTCCTTTGCAAATATGAAACAAACTGGTAGTAGTGATTAATATTACTGTAAGATGAAATGCAGTATAATATGTTCATTTCTGCAGCAAGCAGTACTTATTCCCTGTGGAGCGAGACTGCAGAGCTGCTTTATTTTGCTCTGAAGTACTGAAATGGAGCTAGGGCATCTATCCAAAACCCATGCTTGAATGATCCAGTCTTTTATTAATTGTACACAGATGAGGAACTCAGATTTTTTTTTTTTTTTAGTCGTCTTTTTTTTTTTTCCAGAGCTTGTCAGAGCCAGCATATATAAATATCCCTAAAGCTATTCACTCTCTCATCAGTGCTATTTTTATCAGTGGCCTCTGGTTAGTGCTGGTTCCGTTATGAAAATGTTTGCATATGTTTCCCAGAGGGTGTAGACACTCTGGAAAGGAACACGCAGGTCTAGCGTGTTGCCTTGTAAATATGGCTAAATATCACACCTAAAGGTAAAAGGTGCTTTTTTTTCTTAATTTTTTTTCCCCCTCTTTGCAGGACTGCTGCACAGGAGTGCTTTCTCTGATGATTTTGTCAACTTCCCAGCAGACAGCAAATTGCTCTAAGCTGCAGATGGACCTGTTGTGTCACACTTTTGTTTTCTAGAGGTTTGGGAGAGGGACCCGTCCCTCAGGAGTTCAGAGCACAGCTCTGATTCTCGGGGTGGAGGGTCCCCTGAAGATGGTGCTTTTCTGTGCAGCTTTTTTTTTTTTTTTTTTTTAAATGGATGAAGCAGAGGGAAAAAAATAACCTGTTTTGAGTTTTCAGTTGACTGTTTGCAAAAGAGCCATATAACAGAGAATTTTATCTTAGATTTTTATTTACCTAGAGACTTTTTGCAAGGTGTGATTAGCTGTTTTTTATGTGATGCACATAAATCTCATCTTAACAAGATAAACAACATTAAGAACCTACTCAGCTTTTACAGTGGAAAATGCTGTTGTTGGTCAGCTGTCAGGGGCTTCTAGTATGATGGATGAGCCAGGTTTAAGTAACTGGAAGTTAAAAATCTACTTTAATGTGTCAGTCTATTTTTTTTTATTTATTTTTTTTATGACCCCTTTTCGTTTTCATAAGCCCAGGTAATACTTAGTTGTGAGCAGTATTTAAAGGGTGCTGATGGCATTGAACTTGATGGAGCACTAGGCTGATCCCATCGTTGCCTGCCTTGAGTGAGGCTCCAGCACTTTCCCCTGATACAAATCAGAAGCACAGGTAGAGTGAACTCAGAACCCAGGAACAAGTTTGCTCAGCTATTTCACTGTAATTCAGTAGTTAGTGATTACTCTGTGACAGTAGGTAGTGATTGCTCCGTGAGAGTGATGATACCATGAGATATCAAGAAGGAATTATATATTCATTGCCTATAATATTACCTGTGTCATGTGTTCTGGTCTGAAATAGTTCAAAGTGGGTGGCCTCCTTGGCGTGCTACTGGGGCCACCCCTGGGAGTGGTTTTCTGAAAAAGTGACTTTCCCAGCTGATGAGTAACTGGAGGAGGGGAGGGGAAATCTGTGGGTGAATGACTGGCTCAGGCTCCAACTGGGTTGATTGTACTAGCATAGATGGTTATCATGTTTAATTGTTTTGGATAGCTGTGGTGGTAATTGTTGCTTACAAGTCTTTGAAAAAAATAATTATAAAATACAAAATCAAAGCTACATCGTACAGAAAACAGCAGAGTTCTCACAGAACACCTTCAGCTTATTATTTAAAGTGAGAAAAATGTGTAATGCATACAGCAGACTTTTTTTTTTCTTTTCATTCAATTATTCCCTTCTTCCCCACCCTTTTTCCTCGAAACAACTGGGGGGGGGCAATTCTTGCAAAATGCTCTCATGCTTGCTAAGTTTCTCAAGCCTGATTTTTCCACCCCCTCCTCTCTCCTGCGGGTTATGGAGTGGGAAAATGCAAATTGGACAATTTAGTAGTTTCTATAAAGAGTTTCCTGTTTACACCATCAATTTGCTTGGAAGTCTCTGCTGATACCAAAATTGGAAAATGCACGGGGAAGGGTACAGTTGTTCAGATTCCTGCTCTACAATAAAACAAATAGAGCGTGCAACAAATGGTGACCATCTAGCTAAAAGATTAGTCACTACCTATGACAGTCCACTGTAGAAACTTTGTCGATGTAGTAGGAGGCAGAAGAAACTATGCTTCTCTAGCTACAGAGACACCAATTTCATAGGTGTGCTTTTCCCCTTCTTTTTGATGGTTGAAGGTCATTAAAATGACTCAGGGTAATGTTTTTAGGCTCCTAACTGGTTAATGATTAGACCCCTTGGGTAATCTGTTGATGTGAAAACTTACTTTCCTGGTCATATTGGTAAGGTGGCTACTTGAATCATAGAATCGTTATGGCTGGAAGAAACCTTTAAGATCATCAAGTCCAACGGTTATCTAACTCTACCAGGCCCACTTCTGAACCATGTCCCTGAGCACCATATCTAGATGGCTTTTAAATACATCCAAGGATGGCGATTCAACCACTTCCCCAGGCAGCCTGTTCCAGTCTTTGATAACCCTTTCAGTGCAGAAGTTTGTCCTAATGTCTAATCTAAACCTCCCGTGGTGCAACTTGACGCCATTTCCTCTTGTCCTATCAGTTGTAACTTGTGAGAAGAGACCAACGCCCACCTCTGTACAACCTCCTTTCAGGTAGTTGTAGAGGGCAATGAGGTGTCCACTCAGCCTCCTTTTCTTCAGTCTAAACTACCCCAAGTCTCTCAGCCACTCCTCATAAGACTTATTCTCAAGACCTTTCACCAGCTTCATTGCCCTTCTCTGGACCCTCTCCAGCACCTCAATGTCCTTCTTATACTGCCGCGCCCAAAATTGAACACAGTATTCAAGGTGCAGTCTCACCAGTGTTGAGTACAGTGGGACAATCACTTCTGTAGCCCTGCTGGCTACGCTGTTTCTGATGCAGGCCAGGATGCCATTGGCCTTCTTGTCCACCTGGGCATACTGCTGGCTTATATTCAGCCAGCTGTCAAGCAACACCCCCAAGTCCTTTTCTGCTGGGCAGCTTTGCAGCCACTCTTCCCCAAGCCTGTAGCATTGCATGGGGTAATCTAAATGTTAAAGTGGTTACAACCAATTTGTTGATGTTCGAAGCAGAGCTACTGCGTACTCAACCACCAACAACAGTGAAGGGAGGCTGTGACTACCAAAAACTGATGCTACACATGCTGCCTTCTGCAAGACAGATTGCAGTTGCAAGATTGAGGGGTCTACTTCTTGGAGATCATCTGAAAATTGTACAATTTAGGCACCACAGAAGTTAATAATGTTAATGCTGTCCATGTGGTCTCTGTCTACGTCTAGTAAGTTTTATTAGCATTACCAGTGTAATTGAAAGACAAAACAAAAAAAAGTGCTTTTTGCCTTTTGAGAACGGCTTCATGGGGGGGAAGTGCCACTTAAAGGGTTTCTTCTTGAAAGACCTGCAGCAGAGGTTGGTGGCAGTTGTAGCTTGGGGACAGGTCAGTCTGTGCTCCTGAACATGCCCTTTCTTCTGCTGAATGTCCTGCTGGGTGGGAGTATGTGATATTCCGCATGCCCCCTGAGAAGCCTGCTCTACGTAGTGCACTTCTCCTCCCATGAAACCTCAGAGCTAGGTAACGCACATCGTAAATGCTTTGGTTCTGAGGAGATCTCTATCTTTGCCAACTGAAGGAAGAAAGAGAATGACTTGAATGTGTTTTTCTTCTTGTTTTTAAACATACTCAGTTCAGGCTTTTCATTCTTGTTTCTGTAGGTCTTCATTGGTCCTACTTTCCTATAGCTGGGCAGGTGTGTGAGTGGAATGAATGCAACTCATCATCACCTGGCACATCTTTTTTTAAAAAAGCCAGTTGCTCAGTGATTGTAATGTACTGCACGTGAACAGTAAGCAGGGCGTAGAAAAAAATACATAAATATGTTTATATGTCTGACTGGATAACTGAATACCAAGATTCTAGAAGAGATTTTTGTCCTTTTTTTCTTTTCTTTTTTTTTTTTCTTTTTCTTTTTCTTTGCCTTGAATGGCTTAAAAGGTTTCCAGTTGTTTCACTGTTTGGAGCTGCTTTTTTTTTTTTTTCTTTTTAGAAATCTGCTTATGTTTCAAGTTTGATTGCTTGGTAAGATGTAATGACATAAGGACTTATTTAAAACTGATGTTCTACTGTTTCTCAAGTTAGCATTATGTAGTTATTAGCTTTTCTTATAAATAATTCATTCATGTTAACATTCAGCTGTATATAGCAATATGTTAATTCCTATATCATTTGTACCCGCATATCCAAATGATGGCAAGATGCAGATTAAAACGAAGGATTCCAAACATATATTATAGTCTGTGTTGGCACAAGCTATTAACTGCGTTATTAAGAGCAATGCAGCAGTACTGATGGAGGTTACCTAACATTACTTTGCCGTTTCCAATGAAATTTTAGGTCACCCTATCCTCTGGGTGCTGCAAAGAAAAGTGTACAATATTTAGACAGATCAAGCCAGTGGAGCGCAGAGTATATGAAAAAGATGGTAATACGTAACTGGTCCTTTCTCAACCGCTCCAAGCTTCTAGGCAGTTTACACTGTGGCTTGTGTTTTTAGTTTTTTCAGTTGAAAAAATTCCTGAGTGGACAGCCTTTTTCTCAAATGTACTTCTATCATCCTGTTTGGTCATGTACTTGGTATCTTACAGAGCCAAAGAGAATGTTTGTGATATGCAAGTCTAGAAGTTAATAATTACCATTAATGAATAGCATTAAAGACCTTTTTTTCTGAAATATGTTGAATGTCATTCTCCCCTGCTTCCATGGTAACAAAGAGAAACTGTACTGAGTCTTTTAAGCCTTTGCTTCAGCCAGTGGTTACAATTCAATAATAATTCAATTCAAAAAGTGGGAACTCTGGCAATCCCGCAGTAACGTTTACTTAATTGGCTCTTGGGTACAGCCGCCACTAAAAAGCTGGAACATTGTAAATGACTTCACTGTGCTTCTAAATAATTATTTCTCCTCTCTCAAAAATGTAAAGACTTTTCAACCTGTTTTGGGGTTTTTTTTTTTGGTGGGCTTTTTTGTATGTTTGTTTGTTTTTGTTTTTTATTTATGCTGTGCCAATTAGAGCCCTACCCTTTTGGCCCCTTCACTTCCTTTTTCTCATTCTGAACCAGCATCTGTTTTTCTACATTCTCCTAGTTTGACTCTGAATGCCAGTTGGCTGTGATTGATCCTGTTTACAGTCTGCAGCCTGGAACCCAGATCTGTGCTCACCTGCATTTGCTGTTGTGATTAATGAGCATAAATTAGGGGTGACACACTCATGGTTGCAGCTGGAATGCAGGTTTTAACGGAAGATGCAGAAGGGTAGTCTGGGTGGGTTTCTCTGTCTCCTCTCCAGTTGCATTGGAAACAAATGGAGATAAAACACATATTCTGACCCAGTGTTTGCAGCCTAATACATCAGATGAGTGTATGTTCATCAGTTTGTAGTGAAGAATACATAGAAGTATGTTTGAAAGGTTATTTTAGGAACTTGATCAGCTGTTTTTCCATTTTTTCTGGGGACTGTGGAAGGTTGAAGGGGAAGTGAGTTCTGTTCAAATGCTAATGTATATAATGGTGGGACAAAACCATAGGGTATGGGTTATAATCTGATTTCTTTTTAAGAAGGGCTCCAGTGGGCTTACTTTTCCTCTCGTGACTGATATTAAACACGGATTGATGGAATACTTATGGCAATATTGTTCCAGGGTTTTCTAGGCTGAAGGTCATCTTAGACTAAAGACTACATGCATTATGATTTTTACAGCTGAGCTTTGTCTGTATGGCTCCTCTAGCTAAGAATTTAAGCTCATTATTTTGCAGTAAGATTGTTTGCTTCCTGACACTATAACCTGATTTACAATGAATGGTATTAGTAGTCTGTTCTTTCTTAATGAATATAATCAGGCTGAAGACACATGAAATACAATTGACAAATGCCATGTATTGATTTTAAGCTTGACCTGATTGACGTACTGGAAGAATAACCAACTTGCCAATAATAGGCTATTTGTCAAGCAAAATAAGTGTTAAATCTTGGCAACTATTTGAAATTGCTTTAAGAGGTCACTGCTCTAAGTGCCTCTTAAAGTAGATCACTTACAAAAATCTATGCATCTCTTCATCACATATGTGCACATCTGTAAACATATAAAGGAACTGGTATAATACACGGAATGAGAGTAAATGTAGAAGAAAGAATGTCTGTTCTAAGAACAGGAAATTACCACTGAGTTCTGGCACCATCCTCTTAGAAATACTTATTTCATCCTTTCCAATATCCAAAAATTCATACCAAAAAATGTCTATTTTAGATTAATCTCAGATTGCATTTCTTCTAATGTACTGAAATAGTGTTTATGTAGTTGTTTCTGTGATGACGTTTCCTCACTCAGAAACCCCGCTGCTGAGAGGGTTAATGATTTTGGGGTCTCCTGAAAAGGCTGTGGGCAGAGGGGACTGCCCACAGGATGGGCAAGGACTGACACCCTGAGCTGGGCTGAAACAGGGTCCTGGGCCACGGCCAGGATGGGGGAGCCCCCATGGATGGGGTCAGCGCTGGTCAGACCCACTGGTGCCCTCAGGGCGTGGACACAAGCAGAGCCAGCAGTACCTGTGGGGAGATACTCTTACTGCCTGTTAACCTTGTTGGATTAATCTTGCCATACGCTGGAGGCTCATGTATATCGGATGTATTAAAAGGTCTCTGTGGGAAATACGTTGTGCACGGTGGTTCTTGTTTTGATTACTTCTGACTTGTCATAAAGGGTCCTGCTTGCAGTTCAAAGGGCAGGAAATTCAATAATTTAACATCAGTCACCCAGTGGAAGTACGATACTCTCTCTTTTTTGAGTTTCAAGAATGAATGTGATCAGTTTGCCTTGAGTGGCATGGCCCACCCAAGCGAGCAAAGTTACAATTATTTCCTGCTCTGATTTTATACTGAACATATTTGCAGGCTGCATTTCTTCATCGCTTTGAGCTTTATCTGTAAAGTTGCGCTCTTTCC
>NW_009647572.1:3370126-3414910 GCF_000708025.1 Charadrius vociferus | reverse complement strand
TGTAGGTGGGTGTTTTTTGGTTTTTTTTCTTTTTGTAACATGTTGTTGCCTACTTGCTGGTGGCGCTTTGAAGTGCAGTTTGAATTAATGCTGACAAACACAGGAGCTTGGGACTTGCACAACTTCAGCATATTCCTTTTGAAATACATTTAAACTGCTGTCTTGCGCTTAGCGTTTTGTGTAATGTTTAAGCTTGGCGTTTAAGCAGTCTGTTTCCTTTAAGCCAGCACGTGAGAGGGAGGCACTCTGCAGTCAGATGTGTCACTTCTCACATTAAATGTAAAACTGAATGGGGGACTCCAGTGGTGATTAGATGAGCCGCTTTCTCTGGACCAGAGGCATCATCCCCCATGTCCTGCCCAGATCCCAGCTCCAGCAGTTGCAGTCTGCTCAGCTGCTTATTTCTACTGGCTCCAATATTTGAGTCTGCTTTGCCTTTTAAACTCTTGTTGTTTTTAGCTGCTCTGGGGAGTAACTTTTTTTTTCCTTTAGTTGGCAGCCTTTCTAAGGGGATATGAAGTAATCACTATGAATAGATGTGTTTATAGCAGATTTGTTAAGTGGCTGGGGTTTCTTGGTGTCAGGTTATTTGTAACATATTATGTGTATTCATATTATTTCCTCTTGTAGGATTGCATAGGAGCGTGCATATTTACAGGCATGGCCCATAATATTTAATGATGCATGTTTCTGAATAGACCCTAGTGTTTCGAGAAGTGTTAGAAATAACAGGACTAGTTTGACATTGTGCCTTCACTGATGTAGGCAGAAAGACTTGTGCGCCTTTTGGAAGTTTTTATTCAGTTATAAAGAACCTATATCTGCTCAGTCAGTCAACCGAGGACTCTGGTGTCACCTTGTTCTTTAAATGGCATGTTGCATTCTTCATTGGTTATAAACTGTTCTGTTGCTGCTGCAATGGAGAAAAGTTTGTGTTTAGTTTTGGGTTTTTTTTAATCTTAAACTATTTTTTGTATTGAGGAAAGTGTAAAACTATTTTTTGTAATGAGGAAAGTGTAAAACTATTTTTTATGAGGGAAGCCAACAGTTTTAACAGATGAGCATGCACAGTCACTGCTTTTTTTCCATATTGCAGTTTTAGCAAAAGTTTGTTCAACAAAACTGCTTACCTTTGCTTTATGCTCCTCTCTGCCTTGTCCAGCCAACTTTGTAATATACAAAATATTTGTCCAGAAGTATTTTGCAATTGGTATGCTTCTTCCTCTCTGGATGCCCCACATTACTCCTCATCCTCAGCACCTCTCGGAGCAGTAAGGTGGGATTGCCTACACCCAGGAGGACATATAACCACCCCACTGCAGCGACCGCAGTGCTGTAACACCTGTGGATATCCCAGAGCTTTCTCCATGAGGTTATCTTAGGGTGGCATGTGTGTTATCTTGCCAGCTAAAAGTTATAGCTGTCTTCGGTGCAGCCTGGAAGCATCCGTTCTGAATTCGCTTGCAGATGTGCAGTGCTGAATGAATGCCTCAGCCACCCAGGACTGCACACCTTGAGCTGGGCATCTGGTTGCAGTATGTTACAGGGGCCCTTGCTGTCTATGCCAGCTTTGGAGGGTCACCAGCTAGAAACTAAGCTATTTGAGGTTATTACAGTGGTGCTAAAGATTTTGCAACGTGCCTGGTATGGAGTTAGGTAGCTGTAGTGGAGTTGCCTCACTCCTGACAATACAAGTGATCCAAATTTACTGTCTTCAAAGACATAAGGGTATTTCCTAGTTTTGTTTTCAAGTTCCCCCCCCACCCCCCTTCTTTTCTGTAAAATTTTCTCAAACTTGTTTACTTTAATTTTGTTTGACCAAAATAAAAAGGCTCAGATTCTTCTGAAATCTCCTGAATCCAGCAGCTGGGGTTTTAACTGAACCAAACCCCACCCTTTAACACCCCCCCACACACACACACCCCTCAAAAAAAAAAAAACCACTTGGAAAAAGATTCTGAAAATAAGGAAACTGTTGAAAGTTGTGAAGTGACAGTTCATCACCATATCTTTCTAGATTACTGACATATTAAAATGTTTCTTCTAGTATTCAAGTAACTAACAAACTCAATTATGCAGGAATTAATGTGCTCATGCAGGAATTAGTGTTGATATTATTCGAAGCAATTATTATGGTATTACAGAAAATGATGTGTGCACCAGAGGAGATCCTGGCAAACAAATATGCCTTCAAAGTATATACAATACTATGTATTTCACAAATGACCTGTATGATGCGCAGAATTTGTGTGTCCTTGGACTTTAAAAGTACATAATTGTTTATGTGTTGATAAACGGGTTAAAGAGATGCAGCAAGGCGCCGGTTTCCCAGCAGATGGCAGGATATCCTAGTCTATCCCATCCAGCCGCATGTTGGATGCAGCCAAGGCTGCGTTTATTGTTTTGATATATTTGTTGATTAATGCGGTATACTTCCAATGTGGGCAGGTTATTGAACACTCCTGTATGTTGCTTTTATGAAACTTTTATAAAGATTGACCTTACTTGGGAATATTCCAAGTCAGAAACTTTCGTGCCAGGGGGAGGTGAGGCATTTGGGAGCAGATGGTGCCCATGTCCCTTTGGTTGGAGGAAGGGTGCTCTGTGCAGGTGGGTGGTAGTAGGCTTGCCAGGCCCGTTTCGGCGGTGCCAAACTGCACGGGATGGCTGTGAGATGGAGGAGATCCTGCTGCTCGAGATGCTGCTGAGGCTTTCAAAGAAACTAAGGTCATTCCGCGGCTCAGGTTGTGGCAGAGGGCTGCAGCCACGCTCAGTGCTGGGCAGGCAGCCCTTATTAAAGGCAATCCATTTCCCCTTTAACAATTTAAGCAACTCAGTGAGTGTGAGGTTCAAATTCCCCTTCATGTTGGCAGAGAGCACATTTTTAGAAAGTAAAAGGTGGGTATTAGATATTTTAGTCTGCTGCTAGGATTTTAAGGCAAACAACTCTTCATCTGCTCCAGAGCCAATTATGTTAATGGTCTCATAGATCTAAAAGCTGTGGCCGTATGTCAGGCACAGGACTCTCGCGCAGAATATCTGCGTGCAGATAAAAGGGCACCTTACGTACGTTATATGCATGCCACAGATTAAAAGTGGTCCGCTTTCTCTTGGGTTTATGCTGTGATCTTTCAGTAAATATTAGTAACATATTTTAATGAATAAAAATGAAGTAGCAGAAAACTGACTTGCATTTCATATTGATGGTAGTTGTTTCAAGTTTAAAAAAAAAAACAGAATAGTATGAAGTATAGGGAATAGTAAGATTTAAGCCTTCCAAAAGAAGGCATAGTTTGTGAACCGTGAAATTTTGGGCTTTGTGAGAGCTGGTATTTCTTAAGGTAATAGTTTAGATGATTGTGCTCATCTGTTCTGTATGTTATGGTATTAACTGATAGTGGTCGGAAAAAAACCCCACAACTGTTATGGTATCTGAGTATCTTATAGGGCTACCCCTGTTAACTATGTTCTGTGGAAGGCACTGGAAGTGCTAACATCAGGTCAAGACTTTTGTAAAACAATTTAATAATAGGCAGAGTTCAGCTTATATCTGTCTATCAACATCGATGATGTTTTTGTGAATAGCTGACCGGGTTTGAGGGCAGGGTGTTGTATTGTCAGCTTCTGTAATATTTTTAGCAAGATGGTTTGAATCAGGACTGATGAGCAGTAGCGGAGGGGTCCCTCTGTGCTGTATGCTCATGGTACCTCCGGCTGAGAGAGGAAGAAATGGACCATGGCCAGACAGAGAAGCTGAAATAACCCTTGTTTCCATTCGGCCCCAACTGCACCTGTAGTTGTGTTGCTCAGCAGCACCTATATCAGCTCCTGTAGAAATTAACCTCACCTTGATCAGGGAAATTAAAGTCATCTCAGGGAGCCACTCTGTTAGCAGAAGTCTACCTTTGAAGAGGAAATTGTGAATACTACTTTCTACCTTTGATAGCTTATTTTTATCCTTTGTGATGTTTCATCCCTCGTCATTCTCCGATTCTGGTAGCACTGACTTTTTCCATAGCCGCCTCCAAGTATTAAACCACGAAAAATTAAGCGATGAAAGTGGAATGATAGCTGTGAGCGAGGACGATCTCTGCAGCCCTTTTGTTTCATCTCTGTTGAGGTGAACGTGTCAACAGCTGTCAGCAATAATGCTTATTCCTCTTACAGCAAGGTGATGGATTGATATGTGTACCAAAATATGTTAGAAATTGAAATAAAATATGCATTTTTTCATAATTTATCAGCATTATGATGGCACAAAAAAGCCAGTCTTATGAATAATACAGAGCTCTGCAGTGGGCATTATGTACTGTAGGTAATAAATGCAACGTCTCTCCTAGACTACCAGGAGAGTTGTAAAGCAGAATGCATTAGTTCTGCTTTGTGATAATAAATCATTTTAGTTTGTCAGAAGGCTCTGGCTAACTTTTACTCCTGAGGTATGAAAGAATGCGGTGCCATACGGCTCTGGATGGTTTCTGAAGTGTTTAGGCTGGCTCTGAATCTCCTGGGTAATGTTTTGAGTGAGCGATATGGTTAGATAACAAGTGGCAGTATTTCTCAGGTATCGATGTTGTGATGTCTCCCGTTGTTTTATTGCTTAGAGTGCCTGATTTCATCCTAATTGGAACTGTAGCTCTCCTCTGATGTTCTGTGTCTCTGTTTGCAATGTGGCTCTGTGTCTCTCTGAAGAGCTGGGTGAGAATGCTGAGTGACAAGCTGCTCTGCTGCTTGGGCATCTCTTGGAGAGGGCAAAGAATTCAATTGCACTTTTGTTCTCCTTTTACGCGCCTAAGCGCTGGTTTAGGCAGTCGTCATAAAAGCTACCTTTCCCTAAGCTTCTGTGCATATCAGCTGATCATTGCTGCAAACAGCCCAGACGATGGCAACACAGAGTAGGTTGAAGCAGACCTGGGCTGATTATGCAAGATTAGAGAAAAAACTACTTGTGTAAACTTCACTAAAATATGCGAGTTATCTCAAGTTCATTAATTGCAGTTTAATATTCACAGCATTATGTGTTGTGGTGTTCTTAGGAAAGATAGCCAACTCTTTGTAATCAGTGCTTTCCTAATTTGCTCAATTCATTATTTAGATTTAAAAAGATGGAGTCTTCCCACTTTCTAGCCAAGATTTAACAGCAGAAGGTATAGTGAAATGTCATTTATAAGTTTTATCATCTGTACAAAATATGTTATGAGGTTTTATCAGAAAAAAAATTAAACTACATTTATCTAAACTGCCTAATATTATGGGAGCTGTTACTGTAGCCTCTCTTTTATTTTGTATGCTTCCTATTTGAAGAAAGCTTTATGAATTACTATTATTTTTTGTTGTATTTACAAGGTTTTAATAGACTTTAATATCCCAAGTGATCAGAAGACCAGTCCTGTACTTCTGGCTATGCCTTGCAGTGTTTTTGTAGGGGTTCATACATATGAGGATCTTGAGACACCCTGAATAAAGTTCACGTTGTATGGCAGCAGCCCATCAGCTGTTGCAGATGCTCACTTCTGCCATTGGCACTCTCTGACCTCAACCTCCTTTCCCTTTTCTTATCTTTTGGTGAGAGGGAGGAAGATCTTCCATCAGCAAACTGTAGTATGCTTTGGCAATGGCAGCACCAGGTTTCCAGAGCTGCCTGTTCCATTTTTCCTTGTTCTTGAATGTGTCGTTTCATGGAATACAGTTCTCCGTTGCATGGTTTGCTTTGGAGACATTGGTACCAAGCCCAAAGAATGCTTTTACACACCGTTGCTGGTGCTGTGTGCCTGGGATGATCTGGGGAAGCGGGGGGTGAGGGGGGGGGAGGGGCAGCGGCTCCTGGTACCTGTGTGGTGGTCTGTTGCACTTCAGGGGGACATGGTTGGTTGTTTGGCCCTGTGTCTGGTGCCACACAGGCACTTTCATGCTCAGTTGTCGATGGAGACAATAGGGAGCTTCTGGATGGGCTGCACAGGACATCAGCTCTTTCTTCTGTCTGTAGAAATGCAGGAGGGGCAGGGAGCTCCCCGTGTTTACACCGGGACTTGGGGACTCCTTTGGCCTTGCCCATCAGAAGACCAGTCCTGTACTTCTGGCTATGCCTTGCAGTGTTTTTGTAGGGGTTCATACATATGAGGATCTTGAGACACCCTGAATAAAGTTCACATTGTACGACAGCAGCCCATCAGCTGTTGCAGATGCTCACTTCTACCACAGGTGCTTCCCTGGTCTACGATGCATCTGTGTTCTTAGCGTACTCCTCAACGTATGTGACCTGTACAACTGGGTGAGTAGGAGTAGCTCGGCTCTGTACTCCATGAAGAACAGCATCTCCCAGTTTTTTTTCTGTGGGTTGGCTCTTGAGTTACATCCCTTTAGAACAATTTTACTGTTCTTACAGAGCTCTGGATGGTGTAATCAATCTCATATTTATGGTAGCTGATCTGTAAACCTTACAGCTTCAAATAATTTAGTGGTATTTCACTCTGGAATTGTTCATAGGAAGTATTGTGTACTTTAAAGAACAGCAATATCTTTAAAAAGATTCTTTCGCAAATTGAAGTTTTAATGTGATTACTCAATGTTGTGACTAATGGTCTTTCTCTTGTTTAGAAGTTAAATAATAATAGGCAGTTCCATTAGTGTATTTAACAAATGACAATGTACTCTGTCTTACAGAAAAGCAAACAAAAATAGGTGGGTTTTTTGTTTGTTTTAAAGCAGTGGTGTGCTGTAACTTTCTGTTTGCCTTTTCACTGCTGGCAGTGTGGTCTTACTCGTGTATTTTTCTCAACTTACTCCGCAGTCACCGACTGTTCACCACAGTCCTATGTTGCAATTGTATTTGGTTTTTAGAAGCCATGTGCCTAAACTGAAGTTCTTAGTTCTAAATGTTTGGTGTAATTTTCAGAGGAGCATGTGACGGAATCAATGAAATGTTGTAGTCTGTCGTGTCTGATAATGGGAAATGAAGAACTTGCAGAACAAGCTTTGTTAGTTCCTGGTGTGTGGAGCTTCCTCAAAATAAAAGGAAGCTGATGCATAGAAAAATTAAATGACATTGCAAATCTTAGTGATTATATCAATAACTTTCAATCATCATTTCCCTCTCCTTGGGAAAATATCCCTGAAGCCTCAAGACTCTCTTGAACAATCCTCTCTTTTCTTTTGATTTATCCTTAATCCAAATAAACACGAATTTCCTTGTTACTGGAAATGGGAATTGATGAAAGAAAGCTGTATTTGGGTTAGTTAAAAGAGCTGCTGTGGCCAAGTCTGTCTCTTGCATGCAGCAGACTGGTGTGCTCAGTCTAGTGCGCAAAGGCTCTTGTTGGCAGAGCCCGTGTATCTGGTGGCAATACTGAGGTCCTGCCTGCACCTGCTGGTTCACTGCGTGATCACAGTGTCACTGCTGGCTTTGAAGCATTCATTCCCTTCCTTAGAAACTTTTGCCGTAATATGTTGCTTGACAGTTTCTGATTTTCCTTTTCAGAATACCTTTTAATGCTTTCTGTATAGCTAACACATTTTGAAGTCTTTGGCTATGGCTGTGGGCTTTTGGCGAAACGAGAATTGATCTTTTAAATCGGGCTGACTTTATCATAGCACATCACAAAGTGTAAGAAAAGCTTCATCCCTGCCAGAAAGAAGTTGCTTTGGAAATTACAGGAGAATGTGACATAGACTATTTGATCTAAGGGCTGAATGTGCTTTCAACAAAACGTGATGTAGACTCTGTTCTTTGATCTCATTTGTCCTCTTAAAACTCATTTCTCGAGTGTTTCATGTCTGTCTGTTCATTTTGTGTGCTGTACAGAGTAATGCAGTGCTACAAAAATGAAGTCGGTAACAGAAGTTTTAATGCTGCAAACTGAAGCTGCAGAACATTATCACACATGAACAGCTTTATCACAGACAGACCTGTTCTTACAGGTGCTCTGTAAAGCTGTTACAGAGACTGAAACACCTGGAATCTTCAGATCAGATTTGAAGAGTTTGGCACTTGGACGCCTTCAGTTTTTCCCGATGTCTGTATGCCATTTCAGCTTGCCTTTGTCAGACCATAAATACTGTACTTGCTATATGTAGTCTTCACAATAAAATGCAATGCAAGAGAGAAGGAGTAAGCACAAATGCAAGCAGGGTCTTTCTGTATGTCTCCCTAAGACATCAAGTCTATTTGCTGTCACTGATGAGATTTTTGATTCCAGGAACTGCATCGATGCATTAAGCTGCAGAAACTACTTTGAAAGCAGAAGGCATAACACCTCCTCAAATTTAACAGTACCATAGCATTGGGATAAGTGCTGCCTGGTGGAAAGTTGGGAGAAGGGTTCAAAGCAAGACGTCCAAATACATGCTAAGCTTTTATGAGTATATAGTCTGATGTAAATGGAAGAAATAACTGAAATCTTACTCACTGAAGGTTTCTGTTCTGTTTATGCTTTGTGGGTGAAGGGAGAAGGAAGAGGCGTCAGGCAGTGGGGCTGGAGACAAGGAGCTAGATTACATGGTGTGAGGTGAAAGAAAAGAACAGGTTTAAGTCAAAGTGAGGAAGAAAGAAGACGGAGTGGATACATAAAAGCAATGAGGAGTAGTGAGAAACAAGAGGGAACTGAGGAGGGCACGGAGCACATGAGACACAGGACCTGGGCTGAGCTCCATTGCACCAGGCGTTGCTGCACTCTCCTGGCCAGTGTTGCACAAAGGAGGTTGAGACAGGTTCACACACACAGAGCTTTCTTCACAGGACCCATAGCCGATGAGACACACTAGCTCTTAGCCATAAAAGTTACTTGGGGCCAAAACAGGAAGAGAGAAAAGAGGAAGAAAACTCTCCCCAGTGGCCAGCTGTACAGAGCAGGGACAAGGTCCCTGGATCATCATCCTCCCCTCTTGGGAAGGGTACAGAGCAGGAGTTAAGAGGCCTGTGCAGTAACAGTGGATAATTTTGACTTTTTCAGAGACTAACAGGAATTCAGAAAACACAGACTAAACTTCTTGGCTCTGATGAGAAGATTTCTGTTAGCAGCCCTGTATACCAGCTTGCTGGAGCTGAATTTGTGTTCTCCGTGTGTCCTTTTTCCGTGCGGCCTGATGCCACAGGAGAGCTGCATTCCTCCATGATACAGGACGGTCTGACATCATCCCCTGATGCTGATGTCACGTTTGGATTTTTGGAGGTGAAAATGCTTCCTGTCTTCTTCAATGTGATATGGCATCAGTCCTTGGGGCTTCCTCCCTGTCTGGGGTTCTAGAAGAAGTTGCTTCTCCACATGGCTATCATTTAGTAAATATGTACTATTTAAACTTGATTTCAGAGTAATTTTATGGAAGTAAGTCTATCTATAGACACTATTTAAAATAATTTCAAAGTAATTTCAGAGCATAACAAGAATGATGAATACAGAACTTTAATGCTACAAAATCTGCCTCACAACTTACCTTTCTCTCAGCTTAGATGTAAGTTTGGGCTCTGGCAATGACAAATCCCCACTTCTGACTTACTGCTATTTATTTTCCTTTGGTCAGAGTTGTTTGTTTTATGACTCTTCCCCCCTGCCCCTTGAAATTTTATGCTTAAGATTTCCATACAAATTACCTGATACGACTGTTTGCGTGAGGAAAAGTACCTAAAACTGTAAAACACAAATGCAGAAATAAAGATATGCCGCACAATGTGTCACAGCAGTGCTCTTTCATAAACACTTGCTTTGCACTGGAGTAGGCTGAAAGGAATCATATATTATATGAGTAAAAGAAATATTTCCTAATCCCTGAACACTTCTAAATCTTCAGCAGGCGCTTGGGAAAGTTTCTGTATAGCAACGTATAGTTAGAGTCAAACTTTTTAAATAGTAAGTCCATGGACTACTTCCGATATTACACATATGGTTGCAAGACTGCATTTGGGGCTGTTCCTTCAATGGTATTTGAAAATAGCTATTTAAAGGTTTAACCTCTTTTATGTGCAAATATATCAATACTTATTTAGCCTCTTTCATCTACAAGCTAATTGATAGCCCATAGACCATGATGAGTCTGTTCCAACTGGGGATCGTGGTACAGAGAAACAGCTCCACCAGATCCAAGATGCTTCTTGAAATTCTTGTTACAATTGATTGTTACGATATTTTGCGTCTAAACTCTGAATATGAACAACAGACCTGATTAGTCTTTAAAAATGTTTTATTCCCTTTGCTGTTAGTTTAGCACTTTCTTCTTTTCTGAGTATTGCATTCAGCGTATTTACAAAGGTGAATGAATTAAATAGCTACACAACTGAAGTACATATTTGGATTTCACTCTGAAGTGACTTGCAACACCTGATGGTTTCTAGCTGATAGGTAAAAGAAGGTTGACCTACAGGAAAAAAGATTAAAGTAAATTTTGGCTTTGAGTTTTCTGGATTCCCATGCAGAAGGAGCTTTCTGGAAAAACGAAATTAACAGTATCTTTATATGCTTTCTACTATGATTCATTCTTCACATGTTGCTTAACGGTTCTTGTAAAGACTCATTAATTGCCCTCAGTCCTCCTTTCAAATATGAGTTAAAAACCTCTGTTCTTCCATTTCTTTTGGTAAAGCCACTTTTAAAATCTTCAGAATTACTTCAAGATGTATAAATGTATCACAAAAAAAAGCTTACCCTGTAGCTTTGTAATTAATTTCTGCAGCCAGTTGTTCCTTTTTTCTCCTCGTTCCAATTTCTCTGTATTCTCTTACTCTGAATTCTCCAAACTCCTACAGCACTGCCTTTGTGAAAACACGGTGACCCAACAGAGTCACAGCTAGTATTGTAAGCAAGTAGGGGGTAATGAGAATTTCTTAAAGCTTTTCATAATGTGATACCCTTAGCGATGGAGTGTTATTGTTTAAGTATATTTTGTGTTTTGATAACAGAACTTTCTTTGGCTAAAAAAAACAGTATTTTGGCCTAAATTTCTGTGTATCTTTAAGCAACTCTGTGCCCAAGGGATTTGTTCTTTGTAGCTTACACAGTGTGGAGATCTGGAAATGAAGAGTGGCAGAAAGTGTTGTTAAAAGAAGGACAATTTTCCACTTAAGACATGTGTCAAGTGTGGACTGGACTTGTTTTCATTTGCCTTACCCATCAGAACATGGTCTGTCCCTTAAGTATTGTTTATATTAGGGAAATCCACTGTTCTATGAAGCACCTTTTCACTTAACATTTTATGTTTTCATGTGAAGAAAAATCTTTACACCATAGTGCTTTCTATACCTACAAGAACCAATCGTTTGGTCCTATCTGGTCATAGCGCCAATGTGGATGTAGGCTGTTGAAAGGGTTCAACTGGCTCTTCTGTTTAAACTTCCTATTTTCCTATTATTTAACCCATTCTTCTGTTAGGAGCTCGTTTGTTCCTTCATAACATTTCAGTATCTGTCAGGCCCACAGCTGTTGAAATTTGACTTGAAATGGCAGGAGTTCAAACTTGGCGAATTAATTCTGTAACAAAAAAAGTCTCTTCTAACAGTGCTCAGCATGGACAGGGAGCAGTCATTCAGTGGATCTATTTCTAATAAAGCCCACATGACTAATGTGAACATCTCTGCTTAGCCTGGTCCAGCACAACCAGTTCAGTTCAAATGGTTCAGTTCTACAAGGGAGCCAGAGCCTTAAGTGCTCACCTCCTCTGTGCAGAGATGTGGCCACATTCATTCTCTTGAAAGATCTTGGGAGGAGAAGCTCTGCACACCCAAGTTTTAGCTCCAAGGGGCTAAACCAGGTAACCACCTAGATGTTTTCTGGGAATGTAATGAGTAAAAAGAATGCATAAGTTTGAAGGTCATGGTCTCTGGCATTTTTTTTAAATTATATTTATTATTATTTTATTTATTATTATTATTTAACTATATTTATTCTTATTATATATTTATTATACTTTTTTTAACTATATTTACCTGATTATTTGTTGTTCTGTTGAATTTGCAACTCAACCATGCGCGTAAGGTCAGCAGTTTTTATTGTTAAAGACCATTTAGGAGCTCTTATTTATTGATATCTTGCATAATTTGTTTTCCATCTCCAGATAGGTAATAACACAATGTAACAGATAGTATTGGTTTCTAATGATGTACTGAATGGGGAAGCTGTGCAGAACAATGGGTTGATATTATGTTAGTAAGTGTAACGGCTGGAAGTGTATCTTCCTTTAATCGTTGAGCTGTTTGTTGTGACCTACTGCTGACCTCTTTAAGAACAATTTCCTTTTCATATACATACAGTTAGCTGGCCTAATACTTTTCCTAGGTAATTATGCTGCGTGTAGGCAGTGTCCATGCCAGGCAGATCAATGAATTGTGACTTGACCTGTTTCACCAGTTTCCAAAAACAGCAATCAGTTTCTAGTGGTGTTTTACAATTGAAATGGTTCTGTAACTGGAATAGGAGCACTAGAAAACCTCTAATTAAAATAAAAATCTATTCTACACACCTTGTTATATGCAGCATTTGCCTTGGGGAAAACACCAATAGGTTTGCAGTTTTCACAGAGATCATTATGATTTCTTTGAAAATGACCACCATAGAAAGATTACTTTAGCCAGGTGCCATATTAGGAATATGGGGGGGAAACAACAAAAAACCCTCAGAACCTGTGAAGGGTCCCCATGAGCCCATACCTTAATTTTAGAAGATACTTTCAGAAATCTCTATAATTTCTCAGCTAGTGACCATTAAAAATATTTTATTGAATGTGTATACTTTCTCAAATTCTCGCCATCCACATTACTAGTCCTATTGACTTGATTTTGTCCAAACTGATGCCATTTTGAACCACTGTTTCTTGCTAATCTTCCATAACCATTCTTAGAAAATCTTGAAGAAGAATGGAAATATCTTCTCCAGACAAAGCGTTCAAAATGGTGAGAGCTGCTTTATGCAGGTTACCAGACAGTCTGCTTTTTTTTTTTTGTACTGAGAAGGGAAGGTTTGGTGGAAACTAATTTTTAATACGTTGAAGTGCCTGAAGGACTGAGGTTTATTTGGTGCTGTTTTGTGCCTGCTTTTAAATACTACTCATGAAGTAGATGAATCTTGAATCTTCCCTTCCTATTTCTGGTGGAAAAGGAAATTCAGAAGGAAATGGCTGTTGTGACATTTCCTGTTCTGAAACCGCCTGTCAAAGCTGGGAGAGAAAAGCGCTTCTATCTGCATTAACATCCCACTTGAAGGAAGATGTCTTGTGCATTCATGTTCTGCTGCTTCATTATCAGTATTTCTGTATATCAGGCAGAGTGATGACAAAGCCACACACAAGCAGGAAGGGTAGTGCTACAGATAAGATTGTTACTATTCATATTTCTTTGGAATTAGATCATTCTTTAGAATCATACAATAGTTTGGGTTGAAGGGACCTTTAAAGGTCATCTAGTCCAACCCCCCTGCAATGGGCAGGGACATCTTCAACTAGATCAGGCTGCTCAGAGCCCCATCCAACCTGACCTTTAATTTTTTTTCCAGGGATGGGGCATCTACCACCTCTCCAAGCAACCTGTTCCAGTGTTTCACCACCCTCACTGTAAAAAAATTCTCCTTATATCTAGTCTAAATCTATCCTTTCTTAGTTTAAAACCATTACCCCTTGTCCTATTGCAACAGGCCCTGCTAAAATAGTTTGTCCCCATCTTTCTTATAAGCCCCATTTAAGTACTGAAAGGCCACAATAAGGTCTTCCCAGAACCTTCTCTTCTCCAGGCTGAACAACCCCAAGTCTCTCAGCCTGTCTTCATTGGAGAGGTGTTCCATTCCTCTGATCATTTTTGTGGCCGTCCTCTGGACCTGCTCCAACAGGTCCAAGTCTTTCCTGTGCTGAGGGCTCCAGAGCTGGGCGCAGTACTCCAGTTGGGGTCTCAGAGTGTGGAGTATGGGGGCAGAATCCCCTTCCTCGCCCTGCTAGCCATGCTGCTTTTGATGCAGCCCAGGATACAGTTGGCTTTCTATGTTGTGAGCACACATTGTCAGCTCATGTCCATCTTTTCATCCACCAGTACCCCCAAGTCCTCAGCAGTGCTGCTCTCAATCCACCAGCCTATATTGATACCGGGGATTGCCCCAATGCCGGTGCAGGACTTTGCGCTTGGCCTTGTTCAACCTCATGAGGTTCACATGGGCCCACTTCTCAAGCCTGTCCAGGTCCCTCTGGATGGCATCCCGTCCCTCAGCTGTGTGTGTCATCAGCAAACTTGCTGATGGAGCACTCAATTCCACTGTCTATGTCATTGATGAAGATATTAAACAGTACTGGTCCTAATATGGACCCCTGAGGGACACCACTTGTCACCGATCTCCATCTGGACATTGAGCTGTTGACCACTGCCCTCTGGATGCAACCATCCAACCAATTCCTCACCCACTGAACAGTCTTTCCAATTTAGAGAGAAGGATGTTGTGGGGGATCATGTCAAAGGCCTTACAGAAGTCCACATAGATGACATCTGTAGCGCTTCCCTTGTCCACTGCTGCAGTTACTCTATCATAGAAGGCTATGAATTGGGTCAGGCAGGGCTTGCCCTTGGTGAAGCCATGCTGGCTGTCTCTAATCACCTCCCTGTCATCCCAGTGCCTTCGCGTAGCTTCTGGGAGTATCTGTTCCATGATCTTCCCAGGCACAGAGGTGAGGCTAACAGGTTGTTAGTTTCCAGGGTCCTTCTTTGCACCCATTTTTAAAAAGGGTAGAATGTTTTCCTTCTACCAGTCACTGGTGGGGACTTCACCGGACTGCCATGACTTTTCCAATATCATGGCAGGGAGGTTGGAACTCGAAGATCTTCAAGGTCCTCTCCAACCTAAACCATTCTATGATTCTGTGGAGAGTGGTTTGGCAACTACATCAGCCAGTTCCCTCAGGACTCTGGGATCCATGTTGTCAGGTCCCATAGACTTTTGTATGTTCAGGTTCCTCGGGTGGTCACGAACATCATCTTCTCTGACAGTGGGAAGGTCTTTGCTCCGCCAGTCCCCATCTTGCAGCCATTCACTCGAGAGGTGTGGGGAGAGAGGTTGCCAGAGAAGACTGAGGCAAAAAAGGTTACTGAGTATCTCAGCCTTTTCCTTGTTGTTACCAGTTTGCCAGTCTTGCTCATCAGGGCCCTTGCAGCATCTGAGTAGGGTCCTGCATGCTGGAATACATCCAGTTTGTTGACAAGTGTCCTCTCACTGTTTTTTTGTCTGCCTTGTGTTCATTTTCACTGTGTATGGTCGCGACTAGTGACAAGGCGTAAGGAATGCCATTTTTTCAGCTCTGGTCTTCTACAGCCAGCTGATTCTGTCTGGATTTTGTGTTTGTGGTGTTCTTGGCTGTACCCGCCCAGGCAGGATTTGGTGGGCAGAATAGGGAAAACTGCCCACCAACTGACTGTCAAAACTACTGACAAAATAATATCCCCTTTTCCCCTAAGATCCAAAAGGCAATCGTATTCACAGTGAGAGGTAAAGCACATGATGCTGAACGTTAGATTTACAGTGGTTTAGCTGAACTGGTTTATTTAAACAGGTAAAAAATCATGTGTAGGTGAAGCCTTCCTAAAATGGAACATTTTATTTCATATTTGGAGGAATTTGCCTTTCTGTCTGCTCCTATTTAATTTGAAAACTGGTCCCTGGGTGCATTGAGAAATCATTATCTGATTATGTGCCTTCATCTTATACTTTCAGTTTCACTGATGCTGACTTTAAGCAGATAAAACTGATACTTTTCTTTTTCCCTTTTCATGCTGGTGGTTGGCTAGATTGATGTTTTCACTTTTGTGTACTATGCGAATTTTTGCACCAAGAGATTTACAACTTATATAAGGGAGGTTGCTCATATTTTCATGAAAAGTAGGATCTCTTTGCAACTTACTGTCTGCTACAGGGCCAAACTTACTGTCATACAATGAAAGACAGTGCAGCTTCAGTTTTTCTATTCTTCTGTTCTTTATTCTGTTCTTTCAATTTATTTCTGTGCTTACAGGAGTTCCTTATTAGTATTAAAGCTGTTGTAGTAATAAAACTACTGTAGTGTATAAAATACTATATATTAGTGTAGTTTAAACCAAAAATGAAAACCTCTGAATCTTGTCCTTGTTTAACTCAACTGTTTTAAAACTCCATAATCAGTTAAGGCATACCTTTTGGTTAAATCGGCATAACACTACATACAGAAGAATGTTAATACCCTCTTGCAGTTTCTTCATAAAACATTAAAGCAATCAGGATGGTAAGTGTGAAGAGAATGCAGAAGAAAAGTGCAATTATCCTCTCCTGTGAATTTTTTCACAAAGTAAATCTGACCTCATGGATTGACCCCTGTCTTTACTCTGCAAATTCTGTCTGATAACGTAGAACAAAGGCAGCCAGTGAGTATTGGGCGTGTGAAGCAAATTGTCTCAGGATGAGAGCTGCCTTCTGAAGATCATCAGCTTGTTTGGCATTGTTTTGTGTGTCACTTCACTTGTTTACGCTGTCTGTGTTTCTTCAGTTGTGCTCCCTGTTTAATCTGAAATTCAGAAGTTACTCATGTCCATGGAAATGTTGGCCACCCTTTCTCTGGAATGTGGCTGTGTATTACTGCAAATTCAGATTGGTGGCTTAATAGAAAATTTGCTTTCTTTTAAGGCTGGGATTAATTTTTAAGGGTTTGACTTTGTACATCTGTCTGTTGTAGTGTACACGTGGGATTTTCAAATATTATAAAGCCGTGGTGCATTGCAGAGAATGATCAAAATCACCCATGTAATTATTCCTTCATATCTTACAGTTAATGAACCTGCATCACACCTGTCAATACACTTACAGGAAAACCTTCACTTGTTAATCAGAGTTGGTTTGCTAAATCATTAATGTCGTTTGCCACTCTTTTACTGTCTTTAGTATTCTTTACTAAGGCAGCAGACAGCTGATTGTTGTTTTTGTCAGGCCTGTACTTCTGCTCTCCTAACTGTCACCTCGAATGAAAGCTTTTGAACTCTGTATAGGTTAAAGCAACAGAAGCTTGAATTAGTCCAGCTTTTGCTAATACCCTGCTAACTATTTAACCGAGTCAATCTAGAGATTACCTGATCACTCAAATTGTATTCTTGAGAACTTATGGGACTGAAAGGTCATCTCTTGTTGACTATAACTATACACAAAGCAAAATCATAAATCTTTACTATATCTAGATTATCCTTTGGGAGTGTCATCAAGGATGCTATGGTATTGGATCAGGCCAAGTCATAGTCAAAGTTTAAAAAAAAAAAAAAGTGTAGACAGCATTACACTGTAAATGCACATACTTAAGGGTACATGTGAGTATGGCAGAGTACTCAGCTGAATTTTAAGTACATGAACTCTCTGCTGATGCATTCTCATTTTTAAGCTGCATTTAACTCTTTATGAAGATAACGTTACTTGATATTGAGCTTGGAAGGTAATTTTGGAACACTATGGGACACATTTCAAATGTAAATCTAAAATTTACCTGTCTGCTTATATCACCGAAGGAGGTAATGGGACAGCAGAACTGCATAGGCTCACTTTGAGTAGTCATATTTAAAATGTTAACCTGATCAGCTCTCCAGCAGCCAGCCCATGAAATTACATGACAAAACCACTTAAAACATTGGAAGAGAATGAACTGCACTTTTAAAATACAGGTTTTTTTTTGGTTTTTTTTTTTTTTTTTACTTCTGTGGGAAGGGAGGTCAGGGGTTTTTGCCATGACCTCTATTTCAGAATACAAAGTGTCCAGTTTGATGGATGAAGCCTGTGTGTGCAGAGATCTGCTTATAAAAAACATGTTGAAGGCAGGACCTAGCTGAGCTGCATGTATGAACGGCACTACTTTCTGTACTATAATCTCTCCAGTGGAAGTCAGTATGACTTGAAATCTGAAAACAGGGCCCTAAAATAATATTGATGTGACTGAAAACAGAAGAGGGGGACAGAGGCAGGTTGTTTGGATGAAAACTTTCCCAATTTTACACACAGATTTGAAATATTTTTCGTGGGGAAAAAGAAAATAATCCTCAAACGTGTGTCATAAAAGGTCCAGAGAATTACCCTTAAAAATCGCCTTTTAAATTATGTTTCATCATTTTTCACTGAAGGTAACAATCAGCTAGAGGTTTATTGATATATTGTCCAATTTCAACCAAGTCGGAAAATAGTGGGATATTGTGGCAGCTGTCATAAATGCATGAAGTCCCTTCTCTCAGTTCCTTGTTCTTCAGTATGTATCAGTATTCCATTTTAGAACTACCCTGATGGGGAAAATCCCTTTCCCTATAATGAAGAATTTTCTTCTGGCAGGTGAGCTGATGCTCTTCTTGTGTGGTTAGCACAAGGTCAGTCTTCTGAGCTGTTTGTTCAGAGTACGTTTTTATCCATCACAGAACAGATAAACACCTTAATGTTTCCCTATCAACATATTTATTGTCTGAATGCAGGAATTTAACATAGATACTTTCATCTGAAGAAAAAATAAACAGTGCAATGCATGAGCATTTTGCCGTAAGCTTTCACATAAATTTTACGGAAGAGTTCCTTCCAGAGCCTCCAATCTGATACCCATAAAATGAAAGCCCTTTGTTTAAGTGTAAGGTGAATAGAGAAATGCTGCAAGCTTCATTTAATTTTCTTGCTGACTTTATACTTATTCGCTGTTGAAGGATTTTTGTGTGTTTTCTTTTGCTCCTGCAGTCAGGTCTAATTCTTAATGCAGACCAAACCCTAAAGTCACTTTATCTTCTAGCTAGATTTAACAAGTTGCCACTGTGCTTTCAGATATACTCTTGTGCCTAGACAGTGACCCTTTGCAGCTAAAATGGAATACTGAATTATTGGTAATCAAAGATGCACATACAAATGTGACTTCTAGTATCTTGCTTGTTTTTCTTTGACTTGCAGAGGGAAAAAAGAAAGAAAGAAATTAAGATAATGATGACACGTATCCAACGTAAATGAAAGCCCAGTCTAAGAACAGCTATAGATACATGACACTGTTCTTACTTTTGTGAGACTTCAGGCTATGAAAGCTCAGCAGAGGCCTCAAGAGTCTATCTCATCCAGGTCTCTGTTCCAAGGTAGGATGAGACGCATCACCACCCTTGACAGATACTAACCAACCTGGAAAACCTCCTGTGGTGAGATTTTCCCAATCTTGCTAGACAAAAAAGCATTGGAAAAAGTTGTTATTGTAACTATGGCTTTGTTTTCTTTTCCCCAGTCCCCTCTCAGAGATTGCAGATTTAGCTGATTGCAACTTGTTCTATGATCAGTGAACAAAGAAAAGAATTAATTGTCACCTGTCTGTAACAATTTCCCGTAGTGGAAGGTTATTATTGTCTCTTCTTTTTCTGGTAAAATGCTGTTCACCCAGACTTTTTGTAGTGTTGGTGTCTGGCCGGTTGTTCCCAATGCATTTGTGTGTATGTGCATTTGTCCAGTTCAGCAAGGTAGTTCTGGTTTTTAAAGTTGTTCTTAAAATCACATAAAATTTTGTGAAGTCAGTAATATCTGGGGGCTTTATACAAATACAAACTATCCTGTCATCCAACCCACTCATGGAAATGGCAGATTTTCCAGGACCTGAGACAAATCCTCATAGAACTCCTTGATGTCTTTTCTCAGCTTGATGGAGAACAACTGATAACTATCCTTTAAATTGTGTGCAATGCAATCTTGACCATATTTCCCTCTTCTGCTTCTGGGAATGTCACGTGTGACAGCATCAACGGGTTTAGTGAAGTTAGGCTATATCACATCTACTGCCTGTCCCTTATCCAGGAGACCAGTTGGTCTGTCAGAGAAGGAAATGAGATTGGCCTGAGTGATTTCTTCTTGGGAAATCCATGTTGTCTGTTCCTTATCACGTTATTATCCTTAAGGTCTTTAAAAATTGATTGTTTAATAATTTGTTTCAGTATCTTTCCAGTTATTGAAAGTAGAGTGGCTGCTTTTCACTTGCTTTTCCGTTCGGAAGGACAGGTGCTGTGTTTGCCTTCCTGTCTCAAAGTTCTTCATTCTCCGTAAATTCTCAGTGCATTTCAGTTAGTTCATTACATACTGTACAGTGGCCACCAGCAGGCCTGGCCAACTTGAGAACATCTAACTTACTCACAATTTCTTTGAGTTCTTTTTTTTTTTTTTTTATTTCCCCCATGGAAATACAAAATCCGTACAAGTATATTGTTTTTTTCTTCTTTTGTGCCAGTGATCTACTTCCTATTTTGAAGGTGGAAGGGGGAAGGGGGATGTGTTTTAAAAAGAGATTGTATTATGGTCTGTTAGAACAGTTACACTGAAGATGCTTTACTTGCATGGACTGTGAGTTGCTACTGAGATAAAAACAAAACTGACTAAATCAGGCTTTCAAACAAGTTTAAGTTCTGTTGAGCCGTGGTTCCTTTTGCATGGCTTCATGAGCCGAATTGAGGCATTCTCTTTTTGAAATGTGTTTCAACTAGACTCCCTGTAAAGTCTCTAGGGCAACCGCCATCTCTGCTAGAGCACTGTACTTGAAGTAAACACACGATAATCTCCAGAGACCTCTGTCTCTCTGCACAGACTAGCTGTGAAGTCTAGGTGAGTGTGTTGCTTATTTAGGTATCTAAATGATAAAGGTTAGACTGGAGGAATGGAGGTGTTTGGGACAGGTGTTTAATGACGCTTTGGTACTAAGAGAATGCAGATAGATACATCTGCGATGCCTGTGTTTTTCTTTATGTGCCAAAGGACTTGGAAGCTTTGTCTGTTAGATATCGGTGAGCCCCACTATGACTGTATTAGTGAAGCAAACAGAGCTGTGGCCTGAGCACTGTGCCATGATTGTGTATACCATTTATTTGTTGACTACTACTTCGCTGTTACATAGCACAGTTTTGGCCTATGCCAACTAACATTCGCGCACATGTCTCACTCATGAAATAGGGCTTGCTCCAAGTAGGCATGGTGAACAAAGCCCCTGGTTTGGGTATGAAAAGGGTACGCAGTTGATTGGATCTGAGCTGAGCCATCCATGCGCCTTGCACTAAGGAGAAGTGAGTCTGGTTGTGGTTGTTGCTTTGGTCTAGCTTTGTTCACGTTTTTTGTGGAGTTTTTTTTTTGTTGTTGGTGGTGTTTTTTTGTGTGGTTTTGGTTTTGGGGTGGTTTTTTTGAGTGTGTTTCAGATATAGCCAGTAAGGTTGGGTCCGAGATCCCTCTGCTGTTCATGCATTTCTGTAAGTGCTACCCTTTTGTCTTAATGTACAACTAAATAAATACCACCTTTGTGATATAAATTATATCCTTATCATACGGTTCGTCTGGTCTGCCGTGTGAAATACAGCTGTTTAAAAATGTTGACCTGTATAACATGCTAATAGCATGGAACATGGTCACTTACTAATTACTAGCTATGTTGTTACTGCAAAGTAATATGAAGAGGGAAAATACATTTAAGATGCTTATTACTTTGGGTTCCTCCATAGAAAATAATTTTTTAAATTATAGTTAAATGAGAAAAAAGAAAATGGGAGGGGGGGTAGGGGGGGGAAGTGGCACTGGCAATATTTAATGTAGCACAAAAGATCAGCGGTCAGTGAAACCTCTTTGTAACTTGCTCTTTTTAAAGGTATGTATTCGATCTTTACCAGGCCTTCCAGCCTTGCAGAGAAGCATTGGGCTGGAAGGGAATGTTGCTCCATTTGAAACAGCTATCTACAGAGTGTAAGTACATTATAACTGCATTGATAGTTCCATTATCACAGTGTGACTCTATCAGACTCGGTGAGGTTGCTAAGTAATCAGTCAATTGCTGGTCTTTCTTAAGAAGTCGGGTTCTGAAAAATAAAAGGAATACTGTATGGAAAAGTATTGCTTTTGGTGTTTATTTCCAGTGGTGGAACTTATTTTAGTAAAATACTGGCATATTTTATTCAGAGATGGAACTGCACGGCAAATCCATACTTACAATATTGATGTTTTAATGGGAAGCTCTGCCATACTGAATACCGCTAATGTACAGGGTCACTTCCAGATGTGAAAGAAAAATGGGTAAGAAGAAAATAGAGATGCAAATCTGATGGGCATGAGAGAATGATATCTATCAAATTTGAAACAGGTCATCTGTAGCAATAAACTGCTAGTTTCAAAACTGATACCCTTACGGATATAATGATGGTTCAGAAAATAGCTGCATATCAGACAGGAGTCAGATTGCCTATTACAGCAACAGCCAGATCACCTTTACAATTGCCTGTTGCAACGTGTCATTAAAAAGATTAGTTGAATTGTTGGGCAATTGGAACACTGATGCCAACATGCGAAAAATCCAGTCTAGAGCCATTTTATTTCCTTTGAAGTATCTCTGGCATTAATATCACCAGACATTTGCTGTTTGGAAACTTGCTTTTCCAATCTGCCGGTAAATCTTAATTTCAGGAGTTTTTAATAGAAATATTAAGTATTCTTTTGCAAAGAGCTTGATCATTGATTCTTAAGCAACAGAAATACCTGGTAAATATATTAGGCCTACTGTTGCTGCCTTAATTCCATCTACGCAAGTATGATGTAGACTGAAAGATCTAGCCAAGTGTGAGTAAAAGGAATCAAGAAATAAAATAATGGACAAAGAAAAATCTTAGAGGGATATTATTTAGAATATTGGATATTCCAGCTGACAGAACATCTTTAAGATAATATTAACTTTTTATTTGGTAAGATACATTCTTTTGGGAGAGCCTAAGCTACACTTGCTAGCAGACAGTACTTATGGAAGAAGGGGATGCAGGAGATGCGGATTTCTGTCGCTTTGACCTGCTAAGATGTTTTAAGCCAACTCATTCCATGGTCTGTCCAAACTAGTAATATCTAGTAATGTCCAAACTAGTAATATCTAGTAATGTCCAAACTAGTAATATCTATTCATATTATATATTTACATTGGATATTCACCAAGTGAGATTGCTTATCTTAGTTTCTCTCTACAGCGGGTAGAGAAAGAGCATCTACTCCATAAGATGCGTCAGAGCAGCTAAGTTTAGCTCTTTCTCATTGACTTTTTAGGGAGACCCAGGAGGCACATCCTCTAAAAACAGAATTGCTGAGGCATATTCTCTCTCCATTAGAGCAGTAAGTGCTTGATGTCAGTTGGATCTGAGTGAAAAGGAAGGTGTATTTGCCATTTCAGAAGTGATGGTTATTCCTAGAGTGGGTTATGGAAATAGCTTCTTTGAGGTTGGGCCTGTTTTTACTACGTTTCTACGGCATTTGAGTCTGGACTGTAATTCAGGTTTTGGATTCAGAACTGCAATATTGACACAACTGGTAGTAAGAACCCAGTTTTGAGAGGCCTTGGTGCATCTTCATCAAGACAGAGAGGTGTATGAACAGCTCTGCCTTTCCTTCTCTGACTACACATAGCTTTCTTGTGACTCTGCTCCTGTGTCCTTGTGAGGAAAAAATGGCAGGAGATACGGCTGTGGCACACTGAGAAATTGAGGATATGGTGAATCACCATGTACATGTTTTGTGCAAAGAAATTGGAGAATCCAAGGTAATTCTAAGTCTTGAGCTGCTTTCCATAGTCTAAGAGCATGACTTGTGAAGAGCATGACTGCATGTAGTAAATGTGCTTTTTAGAGGTGATGACATCTGTATCTGTGCATTTATTAATTCTGTCTGTGGATCTGATGGCATATGCTGGAACTTGCATGGAGAACACTGGATTAATAAAAGCCAGTGGTGTGATCCCTCCAGGTATCCTTGCAAGGATATTTAGGGGCTTCATATTCTTAGGCAAATACCAAATTAATCACAGTAGTAAACTAAAAGCAAAACCCATGTAAAATTTACTACATTTTTTTTCATCATTTAAAAAACCCCAACAAAACATCAGTGTGCAGTATTGCTGGTGGTAGCTTTTGTTTACACATGTGGTCTAAGTTAATTGTGTATATCTATTTTTAATACAGCTCTACACTAGTGTTTACTGCTTTAAAAAGAAACGAAAAAAAACTGAAATTAAAAATCGCTGCTGGAATCCGTAAAGATAAATGCTGCAATATGGTGCAGTTTTCAGGGGAGGTAAGTATAAGGATGAACCTTTAAATCCATTTAGGAGTTGGGGAGAAATATGCATATCGGACAACATTGTTATTACTACTACATAAAATTTGGCACAGATCCTGATGCATGTTTCTTGTATAAAAACAGTTCACTGCCTTGCCGTTCAGATCATTTGGCTCTTCTATATGAAGTGCTTGTAAAATAAGGGAGAGTTCAGATCATTTGCATCCTCTATATTTTATTGGCATCTTTGGTTAGAATCAAGATGTGCCTGCGTGAAACGAGGGTTTGGGGGGGGATGGTGTCACTTTTAAATTCATTAATAAATAATGATGCATTGATATTTTATGAATATTCCGTCCCAGTAAATTTTCAGTACAGTATAGGGAAATTGTATACTCAAGTGTGTTATTTTTAAGCAAGAGGTTTATCAGCCTTCACTTATAATGGTTTAAAGATTTGTTGTTCTAAGATACTTTTTTTTTTTTTTTGTAGCAGATGCTGTAAGTTCTCATAGTTTACAGCCATATGGTAAAGAAGTGAACAAAATGTACCGCAACTTTCTGTTCATGTTCAGCAGCTGTCTCATAGTGTTTTAATATAAAATAAGCCTCAAACCTAGAAGAGGTGTTTTCCCTCATTATTGCTTATGGTAAAAACGACCTAGGAATGTCAGTCTCTACCCGTCTGGACTCAAATGCTCTGAATGTAAATATGTATATTATTTCCTTGTGGAGTGTTATTTTGAACTCCGTCTGTCCTTGTTCTCACACACTTCTTTTATGACAATGAGAGAATCTTCTGCTAGACAACTTACCAGGAATTATTTTTTCTACTTCCATGGCCATAACAGTGAAATAAGCAAACGGACATTTGCATTTCTCATTTGCTGCATTATAAAGTTTTGATCCACCCTGCAGGCATCTGCCTTTGGGTTGGGCTAAATACACTTCAAGAATCTGTCATAAGAAATAGACTCACAAGACTCTTGCAATGAAACATAGAGGTGTCAGTGCCCTATCTGGAAGACAGGGAATTTTAAAATTTATTGTCAGTTTTTCTAATTGAAAAAATGCAATTATACACAATAATACAGAACACATTAAAATATGCTGTATATTGCAAAGTAGAATCCTAAAAAAATACAGATTCATCTTCATCCATGGCACAAAAGTCTGTATGGCTGCATTGTATGTACTGGGCAAATGTTTTGAGGAATTTTGCATGAGTTAAAAAACAGGCAGATGAAAAGAATAATGAATGAGTTGGAGAAGGTAGGCCAGGGAATTTTGGCTTTCCTATCTTGTAGTACAAAAGCAAAGGAACATCACAAGACAGGAAATTCATGATGAAGATAGAATTTTTTTTTTTCATGCAGTGTGTATTTTTTCTCTGGAACCTTTTTCTTAGGAAATTGTGGAAACCAAGAATTTAACAAAATTGCAACACTTCATTTGATATTCAAGTCACTATCCAAAATATTCAAGGTTGCTACTAATTATGATGATATATGCTTGTGGAAGGTGTATTTAAACTATGTGCTATGTTCTTTACTCCAACTTTTAACATTTATTGGGATAAGACCAGATGTGGCAATGCCTTATCAGCCATACTCTGGTGCTCTTGGCAGACCTCTTTAAAACATCTAGTGCTGTCTGCTAGTAGAGGTGGGGAGCAAATTTAGGAGGATGATGAGTTTGCTCCACATGACAGTCCTTATCTCATTTGTGGGTGAATGGGCAACTGAAACCTGCATAAGATAGTAAGTGTTATTCCAGATTTATTCAGAAATCCGTTTTTGCTGATAATGTCAACAAAATTGCAACCATAAATTATTGTCTTGTAGGATGTATATATACATAGAAACTCATTTGCTAAAGATTATCAGGTGTACCTGATTTAGAGTTGAGTATGACCACCTGCCTACCGAAAGACTTTTCTAGTTCTCTAAGCAATTAAGTTGTTAAATAGTTGCAGAATATAAGGAACTGTGCTTGTCCTGTCATCTTATATATTCTTAAGAAACAAAATACGTTAAAATAAAATATACTACTTTTAGACTGTACGTATATAATTCATCATGAGTAGAGATTTTTTTTTTTAAAGGCTTAGTAACTTAACTTGCAGATGGCAGAGGTGGAGTCTTAAATGCAATGGGAGTTCCAGTTTTTAAAAAGATTTCCTTACCACCTCTGCAGCAAAAGAGCAACCTAGTTCTATTTTTAGATTTATCCATAGTAAGGACAGAAACTCTGCCCTGTATGTAAACTTTTAGTGGATTGTTACCATTAGTGTGTTTAGTAAAACAAATGTAAAAAGCATGTAAAAAGAGATGAAAGGTGTGGTCAGAAATTTTAGCTGGAAGGCATTTTTAACGCTGCATGGGTTCATTTCCTTTACTGTTGCTGTCTTGCAGGTACTTAGCATTTATAGACATTATACCCTTGTAATTGAACTTGCATGAATCATTTATTTACTACGCTGCATTTACGGGTAATATATGTCAAGGGAATTCATTTTTTATTACAGCTGATGTAGCCATTATGATGTCATAATATATACCAGGATAGAGATATAGCTTGAACAGAACTTGTGTCTCAAATCTGTGAAACTTTTGGAAGCAGAAGTGCAAGACTTGGTGGTGTAGCGTTCTGCCAACCCTTGACAACAGCTTTCTGGTCAGGATAAAGAAATATTTTATTCTAGATAAGGCAGTGATAATATCTGCATTTAATTTGATATTTTAAAAAAAAGACAAAATGTGGAAATTTGACAGTTAAGAGTAACATACACTGTTTTCCTGTAGTTTAAATGAGAGCCTGTATATTTTAAGGTTCAATTCTAAGAACTGACTTAAAAATATAAAAACACATGCATTAGCTTTGTTAGAGTAGCTGAGCTGAACTGCCTGATTTCAAGTCTAATCTTTTGTTTTCATTGGGGATATCACAAAATATGTAATTTCTAGACCTGCTTCCAAGCTGGCTGCTCTGACAGGTCTGGAGAGAGTAAGCAAGCCGGTACAGAATGCTTACTGAAGGCTCCTCCTGCTAAGAGATTCCTAATTCTTGGGGTCTTCATGTCTTGGAAAGTCCAGTGTCTGGACAGTGTCTGGAAGGAAGGGGATAAGTGAGTTCCTCTGCACTGTGGTATGTGTGGAAAGTCGTTTGCTATAGACAAAAAGTAGCTTGTTGATCAAGTTTAATGAAATGGAAAATGTTCCATAGATCATCTCTGTGCTTTCCTCTCCTCTGCTGCTATCAAGCGAATACTATGATATATAATTAGAAGATGGACAGTGGACACTTGAGAAGATAAAGAGCTTTGTTAGCCTGTACCTATAGCGAGAATAGTTCAAATACCATTTTGTGGGCATAATGGACATAGTTTTGTATTTAAAAGCAAAACAAAGAAGTAGGAGCAACTTGTTTTTAGGAGGAAGCACACAATGGGTTTTTAGAGATAAAAACTGGCTTTTGAATACAGAGTGTCTTCTGATGCTTTTTACCGTCCAAGAGAGATGGGCTCATGCAGGAGGAGTTAAAGGTTTGGTGCCTAAGAGTAATATATTTGTTAGCCAAAGCTCCAAAGAAGCATTTCCTTAAATACAGCCCATAAATCTCTAAGAATGCTTTTGAGAAGCTTATTTTTGAGTTGTAATATCTCTGGTCAGAATGCCCTTTTTCTGAGTAGCCCAGTGCTATTTTAATTGCTTAGTCAGATGCGTCCTGTCAGCACTCAGACTAAACCGCCAGAAAAAAGCCTGTCTGATTTCCATTAGTCTTTGTCTTGTGGAGAACTGGATTTCCCAGGTTAGGGTTTGCTGACTCAAATTTTAAAATATTTTTCTAGACAGGCATACAAGAAAATGTGTATAAGAACTGTCACAAATAAAATAATGTGAATAATCCTAGCTTAGAGCTCCATCTCTTTTCAAGAGAAAGCTTGCTGCTCTGTTGTTTATGTGGTAGTCTATATTTCAGTAAAATTTAGAGCTTATTAGGAGGAACCCTTCAATTTAAAACAGAGAGAGAAGGTCTGTACCCGTGTTCTTAACAATCTACGATGTTCACACCAGTGTACAGTGTATCTATACTGTATGTTGTCACACAGATAAAATATCTAGTTCACTGCACATATAGCGGCAGCATCTTAATGTTTGTTATAAGCCTATAGTTGTCTAATCTCTATTTTTACAAAACCTTACATGCTCACTACTGAATAATAGCAAAAGTATTATAAGCTTTATATATTTGTATTTGCTTAAAAGAGTGTTGTGAAGCAAGTCAAACCAGCTGAATCACCTGAACACTGGTAATGTTGATTACATTACCTTCCAGAAATGAATCTTCTCAGTAAAAATAGTAGGTTTTGAACTAGAAACTGAGTCAGACAACCCTTTTGGAAAGTTTTGATGAAAAGAACGGTTTTACAAAATTCTAAGTATCTGGCGACAGACTCTAATAAGAAAAAAATGTTAGAAAATCTTAGATTTGGAAGAAACTCCTAGGCCTTTCACTTATTCGTTATACATATTGCCAGAGCTTAACTCCAATAATTTGAAATATAAGAAAGATTTTTAGTCCTATTTTAAAAGTGAAAAATCTAAAGAATCTTTCAGCTTCGCCTTTTTTTTAATTAATATGTTAGTTAACCTATTAGGTACAATAATAATTCGTGAGAAAGGGATTCATATGTCATCTGAGAAGCTGAGGTCAAGTACGTACTTATTTGATTTCTGTAGCAATCAAATGAGGGACATGAGATACTTTATAACCATTATTTAGTTCCCAGTTCAGGTTTGATGATTTTTCACTTCTATTTATGGCAGTTAACTATGCTAAAGATCCACTGCCAATGTGTCTGAAGGAAAAAAAAAAAAAAATTAAAAAGAGACAGTTTTTCTCCAGAGGAAGGCTAAACCCCATCTAAAATTGAAAACAGATCAATCAGGTGGTTCATCAATAAATATATACCATCTTTTGCAGTGCTACATGTGACCTGAGGCGTTGGGAAGCATGAGCTCACTCTGAGGTAGACAGACAAAGCACAGTTGAGTTATGTTCTCTTTTTAAAAGCAAAGATTGTCTTCTAATTTATTGAGGCAAGAGATAATTAATTCTCAGATTCATTACAAGGAGCCAAAGAATTAGATTGAATGTTTCCATCCCAAAATAAGGTTAAAACTACAAGTTGAGGAAGCAAGAGGGTGTATAACAACAAAGTAAAACTGAATTCTTGGGATCATCAGACTTGTACTCAAAAGTTCATGGAGAAATCTGTCTGCAGATAGTCTCTAACTCTCATGTTACCAAAAAAATTAAAAATAAACCAAACCTCTCGTTCCAATTTTGCTCCACCCTCTAGGGGGCAAGCAAGAGCATCATTTTTCTTCCTTTCTTTCAGTATTTCTATAGGCAACCACAATCTTTTAGTTGATAATACCACCAGACTGTTTCTACGTAGCTATAGATATTTACTGCAGAGCAGTGCAGCTCTTATGGCCATGAACATCACATTTCTCTTTTCATCTGTCTTATCTTTTTGAGTGCATCAATGCCACTGCATACCAAGTTTCCGTGATGGTATGTGTTATCAGCTTAATGGCATAGATTGTAGTGCAGACCCTATAAATCTCCAGCCTGAATAGGATTCTCTTCCTCCCATTGCCATGCTTTTCTGCAAGGTAAGAATATACAGCAGTTGCTTCTTATTTGTCAGAACTAAGAAGCAGAGACAACTAGCAGGTCTACACTAAACATTCAGTTCTTATTTCACTTTTAGAAGCTTAAAAAACCACACTATTGTGCTCTTTTGGAGGCTTTTGTTGCAGAAGAAGGCCTTCCTGCTTGCAGATTTTCTTTACACAACACTAGCTGCATGTGTTCTGGGTTATCCATATTCCATTTTGATGGAACAACTGGATGAGGAACAAAACTGGACTCAGGCTGGACTGGAAAAGCAAGGTCAGTAATTCAGGGAAATAATTTGCAGCATTGCTAGAAAACCCTAGAACAGCAAATTGCCTTCTATATATGGACCTGGATGAGTTGTGCTTTGTTTTGCTGAGACCAGGGTTCCTTCTTGCCTCTTCTTTTGGCCTCCTTCGTGTTGATGTGAAGTGTGGGAGTAACAGTGTACCCACAAATTTGTCTCTCTCCAAAGAGGTAACTGCCTGGTTGGCAAGTATGAACCAGGTAATCTGAAAAAACTTAAGCAAAACCTCATCGTTTCACTCTAATTTGAAAGGTATCTGCAAATAATATGCATAGCCTGGGTAGTTTAACATGATCCTGAATTGAGCTTCCTGTGTAGGAACTGAAGTTTCATCAGACTTGTGCACGTTAAGTGCATGTAGATTCTCCTCCCTCTCCCCCATTTTTAATTAAACATCCAATCTTGTTTTCAGCAGTCAATTCTCCGTGTAGTTTATGGTAGTAAATTATATCGGTAGTCATTGTTTTGTTGTGCAATAAGCTATTGCTAATTGGCATTTCCTCTTTAATAGACTCTGTTAAGAATTATGTTAAAATAATTGCTGCCAGAAAGCACAGCACAGAACTCTTAATTACTGGCTAACAGTTCTGTCCTTCAGATCCTTCCTCCAAGCTATGCTTTCATAGAGCATGTGCTTTTAATTTGAATTCAGCTCCGTAAAACTCAGGAGAATCTATTGTCTATCAAAGCCAAACTCATAATAACGAAGGATTTGTCACAGCAGATCAGACCTCAGGTCCCTGTAGTCTGGTGCCATGCCTCTGGCAGTGGCTATTTCTTGATATTTTAAAAGAAGGTAAATCTCTTCCCAAATTTCTAATGCATCTTACCCATTTGTGTGACACTGCACATTTCTTTCTAAACCTTGAAGTTCATTGTCTTACACCCTGAAGCATGAGATTTGATTACCCTTATTATCTTAGCTTGCATAGCTACAAATGTTATTAGCAGTCATAAAATTATTCAGTTCTTTTTAAAAATGTAGCTATGGTTTTTATCTCAATGACCTGATCTGGCAGCCAGTTCCATTGACTATGTAGAAGTAATGTTTCTTTATTTTTTTTTCTGCATTTACCATTCTTTCATTTAAAACTCCTTTTATTTTATGTGGTAAAGAGAGGAACCTGATCAGATTTTAATGTGTCCTACCTAATTATGAATATCTGTGTGAAATTCCCTTTAAGTTGCATAACATTTTGGACACTATAAAGTTCTGAACTTTGTGATTTCTTTCATTCCCTTGTATTTATTGGTTCAGCCTTGGAACCAATTAATTATTTTTCTGTGATATTTTTTTTTTCCCCTGTTAGATTTTTTTTTTTAAACTGGACACAGTAATGGACATTAAAATTTACCTGTTACATGATCTGAGGCCTATATTTTTTAATTTTGTATCCCTCTAATGGTTTCTATAGCCAAAATTCTTTTTCCATTTTTTCTCATGGTGCAAAGAAATTTAGTAAAAGAAAAGGAATATGTAGTCTGTCTTCTGAGGCATTTTATTTCTAAGTTAATGACTGTAGAATAATTATAAATTTGAAACAACTGAAATTGATGGACTTTGAGTCTTTTCAACAGATCTTTTGTGTCTGGTAATCAGTATGTGATACACTGTTGAAATTATATAGACTGTTTGTTGACTTTTTTTTTTCTAATTTGCATCGCCTTGTGTCTGTTTAAGCTAAATTTAGTCAGTCATTGTGACAGATGCTTTCTCTTACATATTTACTAGAAAAGAAAAAAAAGCTAGTTGCTATACTTGGTATATCTAGAGAGAAATGGAATGACTGCTTGCTATATAGCATATCTGCAAAAAAACTTGCCCGCTTTTTATTTTTCCCTTTGAAAATCCTACTTCACAGCCCCACAGTGTGCACTGAGATCTGTTTCCTTGTATTTAGCCTCATTTTTCCTAATAAGCTTCCATTTTGCTACCTGTAGTATCATTGTAGTTCTTCAGCTGTTTGAAGATAGTAATTGTAAAACTTTCCAGTATTTAGTGAAAAAACCCAATAAACTCACACTGCCATAGTTACTAACTTGCTGTGCAGTTCCATGTCCAAGTCATTAATGATAGCACTCATCTCAATAGGAACCCCAGGAGCATTCACTCTTACATTTTCTTCATTTTGAGGGGTACCTATTTGCCATTACTCATTGTTTCCTATCACTTAACAATTTTTTGAATCCATTCCAGGACTCCGTCGCTTCCCCCACAGTTCTTTGTTTTCCTTAGTAGTCTGCGATGGGGGAAACTTATGGAAAGCTTATTGGAAACTCGTGGAAATGAAGCAACTTGGGTCATTTGAGCGACTATTTCAGCAACTGTTTCAAAAAGAGTTCCGGAAGCCTGTCTTTTTTTGTTGTTGTTGAGGATGTTGTGAAAATAACTCCGGTTATACGGTGTGCCACAAATCTTAATCTCAGGTTTGTGTAGCTCAGACCAGGTGCGCACCTTGGGCTGGTGGCCAACCTGTGGCCTTGTCCCCGGCCCGGCGCTGTCCGTGGTGCTGAACAGCGGCTCCCGGCGAGGAGTCCCACCACCGGTGTGTCCTGTGAACACGCGTGCGGGTTGTGGTCCTGCTGTCCGGCTCAGCGTTTCCTGCAGCCTTTCTGGAGGGAAATACGCGCGTTTGGTATCCAGGCTGGCAGACAGCTGGGTTGATAGCAGAGTACTACGTGAAGTTCAGCGAATGTGCCCACGGGCAGCAATGAAGTTACAAATGGGGGGCAGGTTGAGATGAGGGCTGTTAGCAGACAGTTACTCGTGGAAGTAGTCACTCGTGGGGATGCAAATACCGAATATAGACTAATTCGGCCTTTTATCAGATTCTTACTTGAAGAAATTCTGTATATTTAAATCATTAATTTTTAAAAAAATGTCACTGGGTCATATTAAAATCTACTCAATAGATGTCTTTGTAAATGCAGATGAAGTGATTATTTGCTGATATTTTTCTACGTAAAACTCCAGCATCATTGCTGTCTTATCTTTGAATCAGTCTTACTGCCAAAACTGATGGCTGGAACAATAGAGATCGCTCTGGAGCAGGAACTTCTCTCAGAATCCAGGTCTTATCGCAGCTTTAACTGGCAAAGATTGCTATTCATACTGTCACTCACTGATGCTACATAATGGATGGTGTATGCCTTGCACACCATAGATAACTCACAAGATTAGGAGTTGGATTTAATTCCACACACTCAGCTGACTCCCAAACCATCCAGCCTCCCCAAACAAAACAAAAAATCCAACAACAGCAGAAGATAAATCATTGATGATTTAGGATGTCTGAATGTGTAACTTCCTTTTTCACATCGATTGTCATTGGGAATATTAACATACCCACTTTTGATTAAGGCTGTTAAATACTGTTTTCCCATAAAAATTATGACAATGTAATCTTATCTATAATTTTACTACAAGCAAGTAGCATACAAACCCACAATCTGTGTGCACTTGTAGTGATTATTTTTTATTAGCATGAAATAATTATTTCTGATTTTATTCCCTGGTATGTGTGAAGCATGCCATAAATTAATAAAATACATGTATGTATTCACTGCCAATAGTGCATGGTATTTAATGGTTTAACGTTTTTCATGACTAGGCCTGTAGAACTAGTCTGAAGGTGGTGTCAACAGCGCAACATGCTTTATAGGATACTGACAGGGAAAATTATACTGACAGTAATAGCTGCCGTTTGATCACCATCATAATTTTTTTGAATTGTTGTCGCTTAACTGATGAAAGATACATTTGAAGTGAATAACAGGCTCTTTTTCTTGTTTATACCTTTAAATAAATAGTAAATCATATTCCCTTTGAATTTATTTTCTTTTTTGTCTATAGGAGGATTGAAACAATGTAGGACATGTAAGGAGAGGAAGTCCTTCAGTATGTGATTCAGAGCTTCCCCTCTGAGTCATTGGTATTTATTTAGGTTTTTTTATCATCAGGAACCAAATTGCAAAAGAGCTCCAGGGACACCATTTTGTAAGACCAGGGAGACAGAATCTTCCCAGTCCTTTTTCTTGTCCTGAGAATTGAAGTGTGGGCTGAGAGAGGCTGCATGTAGCTCTCCTTCCAGCTGGGCAGAAGAAGAGGGGCTGTTGTCATTTGCAGCCTTTGTTCCCTGCACCTGCTTCAACCTACCAGCTACGAGAAGAAAACGGAATTACACTGCAGTCTCTATTCAGTTGCAGTAAACTACTTCCTTCCTCTGACACAGTAACGGAAATAATTCTGTATTTGAGTCACAGTTTCTTCCTAGGACTCGTCCTAGACTGATGTTATGGACTGCTTATTGTATGTCTTGAGTAAAAGAAAGAGGCTTATGTTTTCCATTAATTCAGACTGGAGCTGTAGGACCTACTTCCTCCAGCAAGAAAAGTAGTGTATATGTACATTATCTCACTAAAGGTTTAAGACTTAGTATGTATAAAAATGATCAAAAATGTTTCCTTTATGACATGCAAATGGTAAAGGGACATATCAAGTACGTGTTTAACAGTTCCCCATTGATCTTGTCAAGTACATAATTGCTCCACAGCTAAACAATACCAATTCATCTTTTTCTTCTCTGTGTTCAATCTAACCAGTGTTTCATTTAACCAGTACAGTGGTGTCCTGCTTGGTCAGAATTCTATGTGGCTATTCCTAGACACACATGTATTTTTTTGTCCTGATAAATGCACGTTTTATCTGCAGGAGTTTAAATGAAATTTCACTTGTAATTAGTCCCAGTGTCTCTTGCCCATGGGAGCACAAACCTTAGCCTTCTGCAGGGCTTACACTCAAGCCTGTTGGGGGACAATGGCTGCAGCTCATCCTTTCTTTGCTAAAAAACAAAGAGGTGTTTTCTTTGTATATTACTTTGGGTAGCCATAGCTCTCCCTCAGCTCCCCTGTTGCTTTCACAGAGGCAGCTAGAATTCTGTTTTCTGTTTCAGGCCACTCTAAGTACTATCTCCCAGTGTTATGTTATAGCATATTTTTTCCAAAATGTCGCATCGTAATATTTCCACAAAACTGTCCTAATCAGAAACACTAGATCATGGTTTGCTTCCTCTTGTTGTTTCCCTGCGGTCACGGTGGCTTAGGGATGGTTGTGGCAGTGCAGGGTTTGTCTGTCAAAGAGGATAGTATGGTCTTAAACTTGCCTTGAACTCACAGTTTTTTAAATTTTTTTTTTTTTTGGTGTTATTTGAGATCTGTGCCTAACAATGTATGCAGTACAGGATGGGTGAAATACCAAGCCCTTTAGACTTGACGGCAGTGTACCTTTCACCCTTGAAAGCCTACGACTTGATCTAGGAGGCATTCTGGATGTCTCTAAGGCTACCAGACACTGCTGAAGGCAGCAAAATATTTAACAGAGTAATAACATAAATTGGTAGTGGTAGAGGGGTGATGAGAGTGCTTTGGTAATGACCTGCAACAGCTTCTCATTTTTCGGCATGTCTGACTTGAGAAGGGCTGTCTTCCTCCTCGTTATCAATACCGGATAAAATATCCTCATTGCTTCACTGCAACCTGCTCAGGTTGGGAGTGCTGAAGATCGAGTAGTCTGGGTGTGTTGTGCTGGAGCACGTAATCAGTATGCAGAGTTCAGTGAACCTTTTAATTGTAAATGGCATATTCATTTCACCTTTGTAATAAAGGTCTGTCGTCTGCTTTTCCTTAATTCTCTGTGTTTTTTGGTGGGTTTTTTTTTTTTTTGAGTTCTTCTTTGGGCTTCTCTGGCACTCCTAAATTCTCCCTGATAAATCTTTTTATACAGAGAATTCATTCTTTCCACTGGTGGCAGAGCAGTGAGTTGCCCAGTACACCCACTAATTCTTCCAGGTAACCCTAGACTAGATGAATTTTTGATTGGCGATGATTTTTAAATATTTTTAATGTCAAAAAATGTGTTAGCCTTTTTTTTCCCTGTTTTGAAAACAATGGGAGATTGTTACTTTGCAAACAAAATGCAAAATGTATTGTTAAAGAAATGTGAGTGGAATTGTCTTTCTAATTGTGACTGCATTTAATGTTAAAGTGTTTAAATATATGTTTCTGTGTCAGCCCTTAATGTGATCAGCAACTGAAGGGGAGAAAAAAGAACACTGTTCTGGATATTAAACTGTTTTTAAGCATTCTTTAGTTTTATACAAGCTAAAATTGTTGTAAGATGAGCTAACTACATCATTAAAAACATCAACAGCAGAGAAGGTATAACAACTCAGACAGTATTAAAGAAAAGGGCTATTCAACCAGGAACCTTACAATCAATGGAACATATTTCTAAGTAACAGGTATTACTTTTCAAAATAAATACTTCTATTCTAAGCTTTTTCTGAGGCTGGTGTGTGTGTGTGTGTATACAGATATATAAGAAAATACATATACACACACATGCATACACACTCAGGATAGTCTCCCTAGGTTCTTTCTTGCTTTGAAGATGAGAGTTGCATTAAAATAAAAATTCCATTCGGGTTATTATCTCCCCAGCTGTCTGTGCAGACCATGGGGTTGGCCAGAGAATATTCTCATTACATGTGCTGAAGCAGTTAGTCAGTGATTGATGCTATATTAATTCACAGCACAGACGCTTTGCCTTTGTTACCGAACATTAGACAAATTAGTTCTTACAAATTCACATCCCACCCCCACTGCATCCAAGCTCGCCACTCTGGCTGGTTAGTATCGCTAATAACCTTCATTCAGAGCGAACCGAAGCATTGGGAAGGAGGAGTTTGCTAAAGGAAGGGGCAGAAAATGGGCAGCAGCCGCTGGGCTCTGACAGTACATTGCAGGGCTCTAGTCGTTTGCTGGCACGGCTCAGCACAGTAATGACAAATGATCTTTTCATTGTCAGACCCCCCAAATTAATTTTCCCTCCCACTTTTCATGAGGACACATTCATCACGTAGATTGCATTAAACGTACTTTTGACAGAACAGAGAAAGATGAGTAGTAAAATAATTTGATTCTAGTAGCTTCTTATCTGGGGAAGTAAACCAATGGGATGATACCTGTAGAGGTAAATATTTCTGTAAATGTTGCTGAGATAAATCTGCGTTAAGATTTTTCACAACATCTGGGCATAAGGTGAAACGCAAATGAATGAGCGAGAACGCAGGGGAAGGAAGGTGGAGGAACATCTTTAGCTGTTCCTACTGACCTGGGAGTTAAGCCCTGCTTTGTACAGAGGGCACGGCAGCTGAAATAGAGTGTGTACAATTTATGTTTGTAATATGTAGAGAATGAAATTGCTATTTTTTTTATTATCTGCTTTGAAGTTAATTAGTCAGAGATGGTTTTCAAGTGTGCTTTTATAACTCCTCATTAAGTTTTTGCTGTACATTGTCTCTTTTTGGCTGTTTAGAGAGATGTAGAAAATTATGTTGTATGGAGGATAACCAAGAGATTTGTCAAGGTCAGGAGAACCACTAGAGCACAAGGAGGCAGGGGAATCCCAGCACAATCTAGCTGTCTGAAATATTTTGCTTATGGCTGGATTAAGTTACATTAATTGAGCATAAAAGCAGTGTTTAGTGCTTAGAGTGCAATTTGAGTTGAGGTAAGAATCCTTGTGCAGCAAAATGCAGAACGTGTGCTTACTGCAAACTTGTCTCTGATATTTTCAGTGTATGATTCTCCCACTATCTTCTGCTTGTGTCTGTTTAAAATAGCCTTAATGAACTGAACTGAAAACTACAGCTGTGTGGCCACAGATAGTATTCAGTGCAAGATGCCTTACTGTTAGCCTAGGTGCTCCACAGATCTAAGACTGCTTGGCCTCTCCATTCCCACCAGCACTGGTCTTTGTTAAAGACACCTGAAATGTCTTCCACATTACATTGGCACTTCTTGATTCATGCGGTCCAAACATCTATGAACATTTTCAGACTTTTCAGTTGGCTTCCTGATCTATTGTTGACATCCTGCATAGTGGAGCTGCTGCTTCTTCTCCTGGAATCCTGCTCATTTTCCCTAGGGTCTGATGCTGATGGCACATGAGCCATGCAGAGCTTCAGGTGTGGTGAAAATGTGAATCAAATTCACAGATGCACTCTTCTTCAGGGCATATCATTCGCAGGTTGTACTCTTTCGCTCATCCCTCACCACTTCTGCTCCTATGCCTGAATATATCACTTTGGAATTCTTTGATGTTTAGTATAACACATTGGAGATAATATACGTTAGTACATTTATGTTGACACAATTAATACTTTAGCAATTAACTTTACACTGCGTGTTATTGACACCTGTAGGCAGGGTTTGTGTGTCTCATAAATCTTATGTGCTTCTTTTCAATAATGCCAGCAATGGAGTAGATTCAATAATGCAACAGCAAGGGAGGTGGAAAAAGATGGAGTAGAAAAGTTGCCATGATCTGTACATCAGTGGATTGCTTAGAAGACAAAATCTTTGACTTTTTAATGCTATAGAAATAGTTTTTAATTTTTGTTCACATACATTTGGAAGGACTGTATTTTTTATGAAGACCGTTGTATTTAATGCACCACTAAAAAGTATGCATATTAAAATATATTTTTTTGATAGAGGTCAAAACCATTTTTTGTTCTATTTTGTTCTATTTTCCTTCAAAATTGTAGAAAAAAAAAGTGTTATATTGTCATAGACCAACAAGTATTTCAACATTATTTCTGTATTACATTATTCTTTTGTTGGTGGCAACTAGATAATACCACATTAGTGAATGCAAAACATATGTTTACCTTTATGCATAGCCACAGCATTAAACAATAAGGCTGTGAAGCCAGGGAAATGGAAACGAAAATAGCTTCCAGGCAAAATTAATAAAAGGGTGGTAAGGCAGAATTAGAGTGAGTTGCTCACTTGCTTTAAAGGTCATTGCCCATCTTCTTGCCAGAGAAGATATAGGGCAGAAGCAATCACTGCAAAACTTGTCTGTTTTACTTTTCTTTTGCTGGGAGAGTGTATGTGTGCGGGGACGGGGGGTTGAGGTGGGAGGAAGCATTCTGATATCTGTCTTGGAGTTCTCCTGTTTACCTTTTTATGTAATTAGGCAGACCAGATTGGTATTTAGTCTTGTTCTGACAACAGTAAATTAGGCTTAACTCTTTAATTACAATGAGAAGGAAATCACCTTTCTGATATCCTTCAATTAGCTCAAACAGCTGTTAAGTTATAATTAAAATTTCACATGGATCATTTGAGTTTTTGGAATGTTTCCATTTAATATAAAAAAACATTTGCATATATGCATTTGCTTTTCAACAACCTTTTCTAATCGGCCGGTGCTATACCAGGAACACTGATACTATATTAAGCAATATTTTTCTGGCTTTATGAATAGACAGCTGGTTCTAGGAAAATGAAAAATGGAAATAGAAGAAGGTGAACAGAAAATACCAAAGCTTCAAGGTGCACTGGAGCTAGCTCAAAAATAAACTTCCTTTTTTTCCATCTTCTTTGTCTTTTCTCATCCTCTTTGAGATTCTGATACGATCTTTAAAACGGAGCAGTACCGTTTGGAGATGAGCAATAACCTAACCGCATATACCCATTCTTCTGTCACAACCTCTTGCACGTTTTAAGGAACCAGAGCTGTAGATATTTTGATTTAAATAACTGTGAAGAAATATTTCACATCCTGAGGAGAATTCTGCTCTTAACTTAAACAACAAAAAACCCTAAAATACCACAATTTACTCAATGGATAAAAGTTAGCTTTTGTAGTAGCTCTTGCTGCTGTCTACAGCTAGGTGCTCAGCCAGTGGTGGGGACCTCAGCAGTGTGCAGAAGTGGATTATATGAACAGTGGCAAGCACTGTTAATACCTTACAACAAAGCATTTTGGATGTTTGAAAGTGAGTTAACCAGAAACAACTGGACTACTCATCATGCTAAGATAAGAATTGGTCTCCATACGATTTGTTGCTTCTAAATTACTTAGAACAGTAAGTTCAGAGAACATCACAGGTGGAGAGATTTGCCAAGTATGAGAAAAATAGAAAGAACATCATATGTGTTAGATAGCTTTTTGCGATTCTCCTTTTTTTTTTTTTTTTCCTCTCCAGTCTCAGTGCTTCACTTGTGTCTTGTTTATCATGACTTCGAGGTACTTTACCACATTCTCGATTCAGGCTCTAGAAGGTCCTCGTTGAGTCAGTAATCTCCATCTGTTTTCTAAGAATAGGTTTTTTACTATTTCACATCTGGTTTGTCTGCATGCCTTTATGAATTTTCACTGTAATTTCTGCTATTTTCACCAGATAATTCAAGAATTAAAGCTAGGTTTTGTGCTTTTATATAAGTGTGTGTGTGTTGGGGATGGAAGGGTTTAACAAAGTTATCTTTGCTTTTTTTCCTGGGCAGAAAACTTGTTTTATGTGGCTTTTCCTGAACCTGGTTATTTGAAACAGTGGAAGTTCAGGGATCTGGCAGTATGTGTGATAGCTTGCAGAATTCAATTTTGTTGTGCACAGTGACAAGGTAGAAGCACCCGCAAGTCTGAAAGGATGAGATTACCATAACATTTCTTCCTTCATTCAGTTGCATCTCCTTTTTTCGTTTCTTTCCCTCTTTTCTTGTAGCTAATGCTGAGATTAGTTCTGTCTTAATTTTCTTTGAAGCATTATTGGTACCACTGGGTGCTATTAAACTTTATATACTAAAAACACATTGATGACTTAGGCCAAGTCACATATCAGTAAGAACTTCCAGTTTACTGGAGACAAAGAAATTTTGGAAGTCTTGCTTGTCGAAATTGTGCAGTGTGATTTCAAATTAATATTTTATCAATATTATAAACTAGTTGAGTCATTAAATCAATGGCTTTTTCATCCTCAAATTCTTAATATGGGAGGATGGTGGTCTGTCTTTCTGCACTTCTACTTGCATTATAACTCTGGTGTCTTCAGAGTGCCACCTTTAGCCAAAATGATTTTTCTTCCGCTATTAGAAAGCTCCCAGATTTTGTTTTCTAGAACTGTTATTTCTGTTATTTTAAGAGTGTCTCTTAAAATACAGTACCCAAATACTTATGTTTCAAGATTGTATATCAGGATTTTATATTTTGGTATATGTAAGATTTGTCTTAAACTCCTGGATTTGTAGCAGCTCTGCAGAGGTGTACATGTAAGTGTGTAGATCACTCTCAAACTGAGTTAGGGTAGCGGTAGTGCAGTTTTGGGGAGTGTAGAGGAAGTGTGTGCATAGTTTCCACTGGCATTTTCACCTTGTTGGAGGAGATTTTTGCATTTTGGAGGATTTTTGACACCTTTACTGATACTGTGAATTCCTGCTCTATGTGTTTACCTTTTCTATGGTTTGACTTATTTATTTCAGAGCTATTGAAAGATGCAGAGAAAATGGCGATTTGTCATTTGGAGTGGCTGCTTTTATGAGCTTTTGCAATTCATTTTCAAACTTGGACATAGGCTACTGTGTGTTTACTCAGGTAAAGGAGGGAAGCTGAACTTGGAGGTAACTGCAGGTGTCTTATCTTCAAAGGCAGAGTTTCTTTCCTATGGGGTTGTGAAGAGCCCATACCTGAATTGTAAATGGGTGTACTGTTATGCGCTTACCAGCTGTTATTATCTGGGGAGGAAAAAAAACCCCAAGAGTAAAGGCTGAGAGAAAAAAACATTCACTCAACCAGACGTGAATCTTGGCACCCAGCTTTTTGTTTCATTTATCTGTAGCTTGGTAAGTTTAGATATGGGCAGACATAGCAAGTGCAGTAAACATTTTGCTTGGATTTTCTTCTTTCTTTTTTTTTACTCTGGGAGCAACGACATTTTACATGAACTGCAAGGAATGCATTGCTCAGTTTAGAGACATCTGCTTTCTTAAGTATTCCTTAGAAACTCTGAGTTGTAAAGTTTAAGTTTTGTGATTTTTGCTCTATTAAACAGTAGATTTTTTTATGTCACCTGGATGTTTCTCCAAAGCTTGTACCACATAAGCTCTTGTGGAAGAGGATGTTGCTGTCATTTTGTCTAAACCAACTTAATAGAGCAATGTTGTTACAGATGTGCAGGCTGGCCTGTAGGCAAAGCCTTCTATTATCATCAACTGCTTAACAGAAAGCAGCAACATGGTGCTCATTTTCATATGGAGAGAGGTTCAGCGTCATGTTCCTGGATTTAGATTTTTGATGTCGGTGCATAACCTAATACTTTAACACTAGTGTATAGTCATTCTTACCGTAGTGTAACACTATTGAGACAAATGGCATTAAGCTAGGGTAGCACAGTGAAGAGTCAAATGCAATGTATTTTGCCTTATTTAGTGCAGAACATGTGCGTTTAAAAATACATTTATCAGCTTAGTTAAGGGGCATGCATTGGGACTTTGACTTAAGTCCTAACCAGGAGATAGCTGAAAACAGTCTGCATGTATATTGTGTGATTAAAGATTTTTAAATAGACGTTGATTGCATCTCAAACCCGGGGAAGATCAAGAATGAGTGTAAACCTGCATATCTTCATTTCCCAGTGCCTACATTGCATTGATTAGCAATACCATTTGTGATGTGCCACACAAACTAATGCAGCTAAATTGACAGAAAGGAGAAAACAGTATTAGCTAGTGGCTTGCCATGTTCTGCCAGACATGCTTTTACATTTCTGACGTCCAAAGGCTTAAAATGTTTTAATAGAACCCTGGCTCATAATAAAATTTGAGAGCCAGGCATAAGTAATTATGTCTTATATTTACGTTAAATCGTTGAAAATGCTAATAAAACAAATTTGTAGGTTTTGCATTTAATGAATATAACAATAAAACAAAATCATTGCACAAGTCCCCCACTGGCTTTAAAAACCTAAAAGAGGAGGTTCATCAGTGTCTTGATATCAAGCTTGTTTGTTGTGAATTATGGTCATTTTTGCAATAAAATTTGGTTTGGTGGGAGAAATGGATGTGCAAGCCTGGTTTTATTAGTGTGACTAAATATTGTAGAACTAAACCAAGGAAATTCTTGCGTACTGTCACAATTTGGGGCCATATGGATCATAAACTCCTCTACGCATATTTCACTTGCAGGCTTCAAATGGCATTATCTCATCAGAGAGAGGGGAGCAAGGAATACACTTAACTTAAATTTAGAAATTGTTCTCGTTACTGAATGTCAGATAAAGGTGAAGCTTTTAAATAGGAGTCTCCCTGATTTACTACCTTTAATGTGCACAGGAAGGGATGTGCAAAGCACATCATTAGTGTGACAGGGTGAAAGGGGCAACATGTTTCTTCTGTTACAATGGAAAGAGGATGAATCTGGCACAGCTCTGATGTCAGAACCTCCATCACCTTTCTCACAGATGATGTAGATTTTAATTGTACTCCGGGCTGATTCTCATCGCACCAGCTCCTACGTGACATTGAGATAGATGAAGCCATTTGTTGGCATTATCAGAGCCAGCTGTGTGCTTGGCTGCAGCTACAGTAGGCATTATATCTCATGCATAATCCTCTCATTGAGAGAGGATCACAAGCATCTGAACCATATGGCAAATAATTTTATTATGATCAAAAAAAGGACTCTTGAAGCTAGTTAAACAGAAGAGTCCTTGAAATTCAATCAGAAGAGGTTTTTATTTTCATGTAACATTATCATCTTAAATTAATTTTTAGCTCTGCCATCATCTGTGAAATACAGGAATTTTATTTTTCCCCAAAAGTAAGAAATTAATGTTGTAATTACAAGAAACAGTGAGCAGAACTGCATAGCTTGATATTTTTTTTTTTGATGTCTGAAGTGTGCCTTGTAGGTGTTAATGTCTTTTTTCACTAATTACACACTTGTATCACTCAGAAGCCCAAATAGGAAGTAGGAAGTGCCTGAAATTAAAAAAGCTGGGGAGGGGAAGAGAACTACGCACATCAAGCCATGGGAGTGCTGTGTTGATGTCTTAATGCCTCGCTTCCTGAGGGCTGTTACCATTCCTCGAGGTGAAAACATACAGCCGTAGTTAAGAGCTCATAAGCCATTGTTCTTTACACTGGGAAGAAAAAAAAAAAAAAAAAAAAAGATATCGTGTTTCAATTAAGTCAATGCAAATGGGTGATGAGGAAAAAGAGAGAGGCTTCAGCTCTGCGCAGTTACTGCTGGGCAGCTGGGAGGGACTGTGGGCATCAGAGACAACAGCAGTCGACCTTGTCAGCCTAGGAATGAGTGATGGCAACTCTCAGCAGGATGAAGGTATTGCTCAGAGGCCTGGTCCGGTTTCCTTGGAAGTATACAAGGAAAAATCTCACTGATGTCTCTGGCCACCCCTGGACATACCAGCCATCATACCGACAGGCAGCCAGAGCAGGTACCAGCTCAGGACCGAGGGCCGTAGCTGCTGGAGGATGCTTTGTTAATGGGGAGGCAGTGTCTACTGTTTCAGAGCGACAAAGGCAGCAAGCGATAACACGGATCACGCTGCGTGTGAATGGACTGCTTGCCTACTGGAAAAGACGTGTGCTATTGAGGACTTGGCCCTGGGGACACAAGCAGTTTCCATGGGGCATCTGGGAATAATGCACATGGCCTATCAGCAACTTTCATGCTGCAAACTTACAGAACATAAATAAAGGCTCAGCAGAGCCAAATGGCAACAGCTGCCTTATCTGGAGGATACCTTTTTTATTTGGTACTTTATTGACAAATAATAAAGCCTTTAATTGGGCTGTGGGAGGAATATAGCCATGTAATTTACAGTACCTTTAATTTTCTAGTGCTGCATGCCTGAAGCAGATTGGGGTTGTTATCACAGCCTGGTGAGTGAAGCAGAGGTCCTGG